>NC_056553.1:13818259-14121290 GCF_910596095.1 Thunnus maccoyii | reverse complement strand
ATTGAACGTCCTTCTTACTTGTCAATTGGCATCCATTCTTCTAAAGGATTCGACCTGTGCGGCAATGTCGTCTAAATGTAGGGCAATAATCCCAGACAAGAGCCCCGGCTGGACACGACAGCATGTAATCTTTATACTAGACACCTCTCTCTGCAGATCATTCATGCTGATGAGAAATCACTAGCTCATAGAGAGGGGTATTATGTTTAGTCTTGACAGAGTAAATTAGCACATATCAGCAGTCGCCAGAGGAGAAAAAAGACAGTATAACAAGTAAGTTGTCTGTCATCAGTGTCAGGGTGGTTAACATGAAAACCAACTGTAAGAATTCATTCTGCTCATGCTCTTGAGGTTGTGATGATTTGGGGTTTATAACAAAGACATTAAGGCTGAATTGACAGACAGATGCAACATAATGGAACCCACCACTATCCTTCAATCAACCACAAGCCATGGCTCTGATGCTTCTTCAGGAGCAATTAAGTCAGAGTATGTATCAAACATCAACATTTTTCCTGCAATGTTTCCTGCAGTTCTGACTTTTATGATACATTAGAGAGTTTCAAGTCCCAACAGTAGACTTTGGCAGCTTGATGTGTATTTCTTAGTTTTCTGTCTCCAACCTCTGTCTCCGGGAAGTGGAAGAAATAGAGTGCCTATCATCTAGACTTTCATAAGCTAGATGCAGCTGTGTGTATGGGGGGGGGTGGGGGGGGTAAAGTCTCCACTGTTAAGTGGTCAGTAATGGCAAAGTAATTCAATCCGAGTGGGTCTTTCTCTATCCACTCAAAACTTCCTGTACAATCCCTCCTTGTTATGCGGGTGGGCAGCTTTCCGGAAAACACACCGAGACATCTTAGTGACTCTGCCAACAAGCCAGTGATGCAATGGCAATTAGAATGCAATTAGGGTTGCAATTGTTCTTTAATTGAATTGTGTTTCAGGCTTAGAGGGCTGTAAGAATAAAGCATACAGGCCACATCTTAATCTTGAGACATAATGTGCGTGATGCTGCCTGCTGAGGCAAGACGGTGATGCCAGGGTTTAAGAACAGTCTGAATTTTGGGCTAATCCCCATTGGAACACAAGATTAGGGCTGTGTAGGATGAGCTCTAAGGCATGGGAAGAGAAAGAAAGAGACAGACAGAGAGTCAGTGGGAAAAAGCTCAACATTTGAGCAGAAACAGAAGCATTTTTTGTTCCTGCACTCATAAAAGCTCATAATGATCCTCCTCTCACTTTCTTTCTTGTTCCTGCATACCAATTACATATTGCACACACCACCTCAGCCTCTCGAACACAAGCAGATTGTATCTTTATATCTGTTGCTTCAGTCTTTAACAATGTCTTGCTGCCCATTTTACCGTCTAGTGAAGATTGTTTCACCAATGTTTTATCTTTAAGTAACTGAAATCAATGTTGATCAAATTAGACTTCATTTAGAGATATAGCTATACAGCATATTCCATATTAAAATGCTAAATAAAAACCCAAAGCATAAAAATACACTGATTTATGGTACCATCCATAGCGCCCTCCACTTGCAATTTCCCCTTGATAATTAGTTATAATGTAATTTAAATGCACGTTGACCAGAGTGGAATGAAACCCACCTCCAAGTCCCCATAAAACCTCAAAAAGGTTAATGAAACACCACTTGTCAATACTGATATGCATATAAATTAGCTTCTCATTCAGGTGTTTGTAAGAGAATTGCAACGTGACTAAGTGAGAACTATGAAACAGATGTGATTGTTGCAAAGGTCGTGCTTGTTTGCATGTTGTAATTCATAGTTCACAGGTCATACCTTGGTTGTCATAAGAGAAGGTTTATTAGGTGGCAAAATGTCACAGCAACACTGACACTTTCAGCTACAAACACCGCTGGTGAGGTTCAGAAGACACCTGAGCTCGGTCTCCTCTGTGGTGTTTGGCTTCTATAATTGGAGACAGTCTCGTCTGAGGTGTTTTTCCTCAGACGGAAGGAGACACAAACATTTTAATGGATGAAGTCGCTGCTCGTACCTGAGAGGTTCCTTTATTGTGCGTTACAAAGCACGAAAGCACCTAATTACACACTTCACAGGACACTTGTAAGCTGTAAATGGCCTCTGAAACAAACCAAAATCGGTGTTTAAACCTATGAAACGGATTCAGTGTTAGCAATTCCCACTTAAGTTTATTTTTTAAAAATCCATACTTTTGCATCACAAGCACATCATGTTTTAAGCTCCTTTTTGTGCAGTTACATTTATAAATGAGGCCCGGGCTTGTCTCCTGTAAACCTGTCAAAACACATTTACACACACTTTCCCTCCTATCCCCTTATCTCTTTGAGAACTTTTATGCCAAACAGTGGTGCAACAAACACTGACACACACGCACGTGTACACACTGTGTGGTGCAATCCCATTTAACTAGATTAACCCCAAACGCTTAGTGAACATGCAACTATGACTCAGGCAGGTTGTACAGCAACTCTGACCATGTGGCTTGTTAAACATGACCCAACACTCTCTGTCTCACACACACACATGTGCAAGGAGAAATCAAAGTGAGTATCCCTATGTACATGTGTAATGATGTTATGAATTATGGATGTCCTGCACCATTGTCTGTAGTGAAGGTGGAAAAGGCAATGCAGTGCCAACTGATTAATATGTGTCATATCTTAGAGAGAGGGAGCAAATGGTTCTACAGTATGTCTATATATTTATTTAGTTTTACCTTTTTGCACACATGTGTACAGTATGCACAGTATGTGTGCATGCTATTTGTCCATGAATTTGTACATGTGGGTGAGTTAAATACAGGTTGTGGTAGGGTGACTGTCACTTTTTCATGCTGTGTGCATACATTGTGTACCGCTTTGTGTCAAGCCTCAGTAAAGTGACAGGTAGGCCAGATGCCAGCATCCATCCTCTTAATACGGTGACTGTCACTGTTGTCTTTTCCGGGAGGGCACTCTGACAGTACACATAAAAGATATGATGAACTTGGAGACAGCACGCTTCACAGCCCCTGCCTCAACTCTTGAGACTGTGGGTCTGGTGCTCATGCAAAAAGTACGCTGTGACGTTTTTATCTATAAATGGCTGAAAGCATCACTGAAAGATGAACAATGTGCTCTCTCCTGTGTTGCTGAAACAATCTTCCAATTAACAGAGCTCATAGACAAAAGAGTTAGGTTGTACTTTATATTACAGCCCAGAAATAACAGGATAATGGGTAGCAATATCTTGAGAATATGACAATATCTTGTTACTATAAGAGTTTAATGTTTGTAAAACGGTAACAATGGGGGAGCAGTCTCAAGTTCACTTCCATCTTGCCGTGTAAGACACCGCAGCATTCTATTTCTGGAATCGCCATATGTGCGCGTCTCTAAATGAATTCCTTCTGACCCATTATGCTCTTCTCCTTTGTGTGTATCTTCCAACAAGTGTATTTAGCTTTCGAAGGAGGAACACACTGTACAGTTGTACTGGCAAGTGAAGATGGCTACGTGCGGTGAGAAAGCATTCCCTTGTGATGGAAGAGCTTTTACCATCTCTATTTCCCAGAACAGACTTTAGGGAGGCTCCAATATCTGACAATTAGCAGTTATATCACAAGGATGCCAGAGTGTATCATTAATGTCCACAAAGACATTTTGGCCAAGCACTAAGCTGATGGTAATGCATATTTGTATGTGTTGCACATATAATGTGGCATTGTGTCCTGATATGACTCCATAAGGACAACTGCTTTTATATTTCCAATCATTTGATAGCTTTTCAAAGAAAATGTAAATGATTGCCTTAATGAATGAGTAAAATATGCTAGGCCACATAAAATCAACATAGCTCCCACTAAATAGTGTAGCACATCAGGGGAGGGGTTACCCAAAATTGGAAGATGTATAAACAATATGAAGTCCAACCATAAAAGTAAATCGATACATACTCAGAACATGATTTATGAAAGCAGAGAGGTAAAGGGAATGTGCCACACTCCATGCACGCTGTATAGGCTTGGATAAAGTAGAGCAATGAATCATTTTCACATGGCAAAAGCCATGGATAAATCACAATTGGCTCGCACTGAGTCATGAGCTGGTGCTAGCTACTAGACTGGATCTGCAAATTGCTGCGGAGATGGACAATGGTGCGGCGTTATGATGATGGCTTGCTTCTCTAACTTCCTGAAATAGGCCCCATCATAGAACACAGACAAACTCTCTGTCTCAGTTAACAGATCCTTTCATGCAGTGTCACACCTGCTGCGCTGCGTGTTGAATGGGCTGGCACATCCTATATTTCAGGCCATGACAACACCACACACACATACACACACACATACACAAAAACACATTAGACACCTTGGATCTAAATATGATGAGGAAAGTCATCAAGTCCTTGACAGTTGCAAAAATAATTTTCCCCATAGACCTTCACACGCACATTCATGCTCAGTGTCCATCCCATCTTGATAAGCATCGTCAGTGATAATGGCCTTGTTAATGAAGTGAAACGTGCTTGAGACCAGCGGCTGATGCAGCTGATGGTTATCAGTGGGTGGAGCCATCATTGGTGCAGTAATAAAGTCAATATATCCTGGGACACGCTGCTAGGGCATAGATGAGCCTCACTATGCACTCACACATTATCTTTGCAATCTGTGTTTTTGTACATGTGGTTTTGATTATGTGTCTGCCTGTGTAATGTGATAATCCTGCATGATAATAACCTAATGAACACATTGTGAATGTGGTCTATGCTTCTGCATGTGAATCTATGAAACGTCGTCAAACTGAGGAATGATACAAGAGATCCAGCACTGCTTCCTACAATCAGCAACAAAGCATCATTCAACTGCTCATGTTAATGAGGGCTTTCATGTAGAGTACAGCAAATTACAACATTCAATAGTAATAGGAGATCGCAGCAGGCCTCTTGGCCATTAGTAAGCCTGCCAAACACACATCACATGCATTTAACTCCCATCATTGAAAAAAATCCACATAGATGATGTTACCTCTTAACAGCCAGCAATTTGATGGGATGGAGGTTTGGGGAATGTTCTACAATGTGTTGGTTATATAGCACGCTCTATATTGAACCTCCTTACATCTCTCAACCTCTCATTCACAGAGAAGATTGCTAATAGCACTGGACCTCAGAAATTGTTTACGGGCATTCATCATAAAAGAGTCAATCAATGTTTTCATTGGAACCAGGCAAAGGGCAGATCCACAGAAATTCTGCGCACGTCCTTTTATGCAGCAATGAAACCCTTCAGGTATGTCAGGGTGTCATATAATCAGCTTGCATCAAATTAGACCGAGGCTAATGTCACCCCAATCTTAACAGGGTCGCTAATTATTGTCACCCATCCATTCATCCCCTGGAGATGTGAGGTCGCAGAGAAGGCCACGACAACCACGACAACAAAGTCGAAGGCTAAAGAATTTGAAAGAGGAATAGAAATGAAATTGGGGGACGGACTATGGATCAATCCTGACAACTTTGATATATTGTATTTAGATTTTGCCAGATCTATCTATCTATCTATCTATCTATCTATCTATCTATCTATCTATCTATCTATCTATCTATCTATCTATCTATCTATCTATCTATCTCTAGCTAAAGTATCTATCTACGATAGCCGTCTCTAACTTCCTGGTTCCTATCAATCACAAATTCCTCAAGCATTACAACTACTGTGGGTTGTCCAAAAAAGAGGGAAAGAGATGTGGAAACGAGAGAGAGAACAGGCATGAAATGAAGACAGGGATGTAAGGAGGGAAAGAAGGAGACATGCACACCTACGTAAAACCCCCATTAATCACAGGGCTGTCCTGCATGCCTCATGTGACAAATGAAACAGATTAATGGTTCCTGTGAGGAGGAAAATATGGGATAGTATGGCCTTCATACTGTAAAGATTCCCCCCCCCCCTTCCTCCATACCCGGATATCAAACTAATACCAGCTATAGGAGCCTACTTACAGTCTGCTCTTCCCTTTGTCACAGAGGCTGTTCTCATGTAATGGATTGGACAACTGCATCACATGTGAGGCAGAATTTATATGAACTCATTTGCCAATTTTCAGCCTTCACTGATGACTGCATTTGCTCCCTGAACACAAGTAAATTGTTGCACGTAATGATAACAACAAATCACTTATCACATGCACCTGGCTTTTCCAGAGAGGACTCTGACATGAGACCATTACAGCAAAGAGACAGGTTGTACTTCATTTCATTGCAATTCAGTGAGTTGTGAGAGTTCTCTGGAGATACACAGTGACCCAGCAAGGCATAATAGGACCTGAAGACCAGCCAGTTTATAAATTGCACTACCTTTGAACCTTACTTTTGAAGGTAAAAGTAAAAAAAACAAAACGAAAAGGACAAAACATTGATTTATCTAGTTGAATTGTATTTTTTAAAAAGATGTTTTTATGGAATTTAGCATCCTTAGTCTTTGTTGCTAAGTTTGGTCCACAGGTTGTTCACGTTGTCCACTCGCCTATTTTGGGCTCGAACATGTATGGATGTATTTGAGAATTTTATATTTGGAGTAAAGAAAAAGAAGTGAAATCTTACTACTGCTGTTTTATTACTACTACTGAGTTTTTTGAACTGTTAATCATGCAAAGATGTTCCAGAAGAGCCCCAGAATAGAAATATAGACCTGAAAATGTGCCTCATATGTCCCCTTTAAAACAATTCAAACCACATTTGAGGCCAAGCTGCATGTGACCACCACGTGATTGGCATTACTTAAAAACACAATATTATAATGTGATTACTTTTTTCAGTAATGACTCGAGTAGTTTAAGGGATTACAATTTGAAATTTAGTAATTACATTACTTTTACTGAGCCCAGTAATGCAAATATTTACTTTTGCTATTGAGTAATTAGTAATGTGTAATGAGTAATTGAATAAATTTGCCCAACACTGACTATAAATATATGTATGTAGTATTGATTTTGAGTAGATGCATTCCCACAGACTAATTCTAATATTTGGCGGGGGGGCATTCATTCGCACCACATAAAGAATAACTAATTTGCCAACTCTCCTCTCCATGTATTGTATCCAGCTGTTCAGCCCTACATCAAACCTCTGCATTTGTTCATAATTGATGGTCTGCAGTAACGTGAGACTGGAAGATGAGGATGCAACGCTGTCTCATTGTTTGGTTAAAACATGAGGATGGCACATTCACTGTGTTTAGAGCGGCGCATTACAGGTGCCAACACCATGTAGAGGTGGAAGGAGAGACAGAAACTGTAGACAGATTGGACTTTGTATTGGATGAGAAAGTGAGACTTTAGCTTCACACACGCCTCACAGCTCCTGTTCTGCTCTTCCTCTGGGTTTTAGATGAAATGTCAGGATATTATGAGGTTTGATGAGGTGAGGGGACACATGTGTGTGCACAGGTTTGGCTTGGTGTGTGCACATGAAAGAGAAAGACCAAAGGTATTAGGGGCATGTGCATTTATGCATAGGGTACGGTTATATGATTTGCTTAAATATATCACTATGGTGCTCGGTGGAGCATATTGTGGGAGCTTTCATTTTTTTCATTCTTCCTTTCTACATGGAGGTGTGGGTGTAGTTCTGTGCAGATCTCTGTGTAGGTCTGTGTGTGTGTGTGTGCCCCAGCTCTGGTCAGGTCATGTAATATAGAGTTATTGTTCTCTGTGAAGTAAATACAAGAGAAAGGAATAATCTAGGAGAGATTGCTTTTCAAACCGCCAACACCATCACACTGAAAACAGGTTAATACTCTTCGTCAGTTAAAGATGAAAAATATTTCTCTTTCTCTCTCACTGCTCCTCTGTTATTTGGACAGGCCCGATGATCCACATGCATAAAAAAAGAGAGAAAAAAACAACAACAACAGGAAAACAAGCCAATAATGAGCCATGATGATGTTGCAAAAGTCACTAAGTAAACAGTGTGCACATCCCCATAGTTTCCCTCATAGTGCATAGCGCTCGTACTCCCACAGACGTCCATTAGCTTGTCATTCGTTTTCTTCACAGTCATTCAGCTTTTGCACATGGCCCATGGCAGTGTGGAGCAGCTTGCTCCACATGAATAACAATATCTGATTATTCAGACAGAAGCCAAGTGACTCAGCTGTCTCTACTGTATTCTATCATCTCATCTCATCTTTTCTTTTTCCTGCATCTCTTTTCATCCTTTTCTCTCTTTCTTTGTTTATTCCTTTCCTTCTTTCTTTCTTTGTTTCTTTCTTTCTTTCCTCGTTATTAATCTCGCAGGTTATGGTTCATGTCGTTCATTTCTCGACATGGTCTCACTCTCTTTTCTCTCTCCACTATTTTTTCCTGGGTGTACATTCTCTCATGGATGCGGAAAAGCTAACTTTGCCAACGGCCATGTCGGCTTGCTGTTGTGTGGGAGGGATCACAGAAGGATGAGGGGGAGTCTGCCACATTCATAGGACAGGTAGAGCACAATAAAGTCAGTCCTGCTGTCGAGACATAAAAATAAAGCCTGGGACAGAGCGCCCACAGGGACAGACTTGTCTGTTTCCACCTTAGAATACACTTAACCTCCAACTGGATATATTTAGACCAAACAGGCTTGTTCGTTTTTCTCCTTGTATTTCTGCTTTAAACTATGAATGGCTGACTAAACAAACAGAAGCCAAAATGCTCTGAAAAGACACCTGTATGTAGCTAAATATAGTATTCATCCAAGCTGGGATAGACCTCATTAAGGCTTTTTCAAAAAATCCATATTTTATAGTAAATTCATAATCCTTCAGAGTTCAGTCCTGATTGATTTGGCAACACCCTCGGTTACTGTAATAAGTGCGGTTTAATACTAATCAGTCCCAGAGTTCTGGAAAATATTTGCTACTTTGCTATAGCTACCTTATCAGAAATATAACAGAAGAGACAGTGATATTTAAAACTGATCAAAAAGTGAAAATGACCACTGTTTTGTTTTGTAGGCACATTTTTGATGGAACAGCACTATCAGCACTAACCAAATACATTACATTTCCCCCTGTTTCGCCAGTTAAATCCTTTTAATGTGAACCAGCAACAGCAGGAAATGTTCAGATGGCATTAGCAGTTATTTCATAACATTGTGATACAGCCTTAGGATAGTGAACAGTAAACAATGTGGCTAATATCAATTAGATAAAATTAAAACTGTGTTCAGCTGTTTAAGTGAATATTTTGAATTCAAAATGCAAAAAAGAAAAAAAAAAAGTGGTTACTGCCAGGCATATCAACAAATCACTTAGGAGTGAAGTCCTCCATTGCAAAGACAGAAATGGAAATGTATGCAACGCCTGCCCCGTTCTCCTGACTAGCTTGCATAAAAGGTGGATTCATTTAAATAAACTGACAAGGGAGACAGTAAGCCAGCCCTGCAGTCATGATTTCTAAGAGGTAGCAGTCTTTGATAAGGAAATAAGCCTCAGAGAACTCCAAAGAGCCATCCGAGTCAGCCCGTTTCAGATATGGGCAAGGTGCACCTGAACAATAAAGGTGGACCTCTCACCAGAGCCAAAGCAACTCTAAATCAAAAGACCTTTGTCCTGTCCTCTGCCTTTCATGGCCACTCTTTCTCCTTTCTTCCCAGCTCCCTCACTTTGTCTAAGAGGTAACTTCTTCTCTCTTTTCCCTTTTCCCTTCATCAGCCAGTTTTTTCTTTCCTTGCTGATGAAATATAACAACCCTCCCCTCCCTGTGAAATACTGTGAAGTAGGAAACTTCGTTATTAGCATAAATGCAAGGGCAGATAATCCCCCTACCCTTTCAAACACACCCGCCTTCCTTTCCCATGAGTCCCCTTTAACATGAAGTGCCTTTCATTTCACCTCCTCTGGAGTGGGAGACCTAGTGACCTGAAACATAAAGCTTTAATTGTGGTGATGGAGTGTCGCTATGGGCAGAAATATGTGTCACTAGAAACTGAATCTCGTAATTCAAATTCAGTTCCAAGAAACTGGACGAGCAATCGAGCGCAGATTCACAGAAGTGCTGTTACGACGGATGCTTTTCATTTAGCTAACATGTCTCCTCGCTTCCCTCAACTGCATCTCAGCTCCTCCCAGTGAGGATGCGAGAGAGAGATGCGAGGAGGAGGTGCAGGGACGGAGGAATTTAATTCATCAAACGGGACGTCCTGGTTCACTCCATCGTCATTTTGAGGAGACGGCAACTACTCATGACGTGCATCATCTCACTGTCAAATATGAACGAGTCAGCTATCAATATGTAGAAATGATTAAGTAAAAGTTTAAACTTAAAATTCATGTACATTAACAAGTGTTAGTTAATAATTTCTAGGCTACATAGTGATAGCTGGAAGGAAAACACCTGATAACTGCTCTAATGTTTTATCATTTGATTATAGATCTATTGCAGCATCTGGCTGTCAAGACACAAGAATAAGACACAAATAGACAATCTACATCTGTTTTACTGAAAGAACAGAACAGATGAAAAGGGGCAATACAAACAGCTGTAGCCTGCACAATATGTTTAAATAAATCTTATAAAATCTTAAAAGCTTGTTTAGTCTGTGAAAGTCTGGCTTCCTTTCAGGCTCAGGATGATATTATAAGAGACACGCAACTGTGCAGCAACATATTTTCCTGAAGGAGCTGAAATGTACTTGAAATGGAAAAGAAGAAAGGAGACGCCTGCTGGCTTATGAATAAAAACAATAAAGTTACAAGGGTGTCTTTTTATGATTGATTCATGATTCAGTAATGTTTATTTTATGAATAAACATGAAAAGCTGCTGTTTGTGCTCTCAGTCCTGTTCCACAGGTAGTTTTCCTGATCTGCTGTATTACAACAACAGCCCGACTGTTCACTGTCCCGTCAGATCAGCTGACCAATCAGTAAACACATTTGATCAAAGGGGTGTTGCTGTCTGGTAAAAAACTTTAGCAGAGAAGCTCTAAACTCCCTCAGGAACCTCCTCTCCCCTCTCTCCTCGTCTCCTTAAGGTGCATTTAAGGGATTGGAAAATCCTCCATGATGGCAGAAGAATATTGGTTTCCAGGTCACGACCGGAGGACGGAGGAGAGAGGATGCGAGGAAGCATAAATTAGCTAAATGAAAAGCACCCAATGGATCAATGGAAGTGGAGGTAGTGCTCAAAAATAGATGCTGGTGCAGAAGGAATAGGTGCTGTTTGGCCGAAAAGGAGTTCTGTGAATTTGCATTTGATTGCTCTTCCCCAACAACCAGATGTGTGTCCAAGTGAACTGAAATTGAATTACAAGAACTGAATGTGAAAGTATATACAGAGTTGAATTTTCACTCAGGATCAAATACAGTTTCAGAGCAACTTCAATTTCATAATATTACATCCAGTTTCAAGTTCATTGGATATCAGTTCCAAACTAATAAATTAAATTTCAAATTATGCTATTCAGATTCAGTTTTTCAACGCAATTATTCAAGTTAAACAATACAAATTCAAATTATGTGATTCAAATTCAGTTTTTTAATGCAATTATTCAGGTTGAGCAATTCAAATTCAAATATAAATGATTCAAATTCAGTTTCTAGTTATATTTCTTCCCAAATGTCACACTGTGATGACAGGGGCAACAGGTACACCAGAAACAGAGGCGCGGTGATGCAGGTGTGAGAAGAGTGAGAGTGTTATCGTACCCCGCTCACTCAGAGAACATCAGAGCAGTTAAAAAATGCTGAGTCAGGATGTGCCTAATTAATAGAGTTATGATAACAGAGCTATCCTGCTCCACCAAATGTTGTGCTCCAGTTCTGTGTCTTGGGGCTCTGTTTGATAATTACACTTCTAATGAGAGTAAGGGGGAGACTAGATCAAATCAGTGCAGATAATAGGGGTTAAGTGAATTGTAAAGACCAGATTGTCCCTCCGTATTCTTCTGATGCACTAATTACTATTAGCAATGACAAACTCAATTCCATATTATAATCTCCATTGTTGTTGCTCTTCCCAACACAAAAGATGACAGTGTGAGACAAATACAAGGCTTAAGCTTTAGTTAGAGGTATCAAATGTCATTCAGGAACAAGAGATTCAAGGAAATATTTCACTGTAGGCTGCATTAAATTTGAAATATAATATACAGAACATGCACTTCCTTTTGCTATGAAGGATAGTTGGACCTTTCTGTGCAAAGGTTTCCCTCTGAAGGAGACCTATGATCTATGACTGTCACTCATGGATCAAAACCAGCTGGCTGGAATCAGTAGCCGTGCAATTCTTTTGGAAAAAGCCATCAATAATGTAATGGGCCAGAGAGATGAGACGAGTAGACAACGTGGTTCTCTTGCATTAACCATGAGAGGGTGTCCCTCCTTTGTCTTCCCCTAGCTTATTCAAAAAAGACCAGATGGAAATCAATCTGGGTAGGAACAGACAGCAGGTGCTCTGGCGTTGTGGAATGACCAGGGATTGATCGGGGAAATGGAGGAGAGGCCATGGGCACAAACCGAGGCCTGGGCCAGTGGCCAGAGAGAACGCAGCTGCACAATTCCCACTGTCCTGGCCAGGGCCATGGCGAAGGCGCCTCCATCTTGTGCTCTGTGTGTCTAACACGCTTGATCTGCCAATTGCTCCTTTTAATTAACTACTCTATACAGCTACATAATTACTCCTCTAACCTCCTCTAATCAGTCGCTCACTGGTGCATACCATATTTTTCTGCCCTTGTTCATTGTTCATTACCTGACTGTTGCATATCCCTAAAGCCAAGAGACTACTCAGTGCTGCCTCTTTTGAACAATAGGGGGTGCAGTCTAAGCCAATGGCAGCGCTGTTTCAGATAAGTTTGGCACCGAGTCGATCCATGAGCACGATACAAAGACAAACACCAGTGGAATTACTTTATGAGATGTTATTGTCTAAAAGCTGTTTACATGCTGCACAGTCTGTTCTGCAGTTGCTTCTGTTTGGATGTATTCACCAGCTTGTGCATGTTCTGTCTCTATAATCAGGCAGCTGTATCGCGGTAAGGGAAGAGACATAATTGTATGCTTTCTTTTCCATTCAGCCCAATCCAGTGTGAAGCGTGAAAGTATCCACTGTTGTCTTGGTTACATCTTCCTTCTTGTCTTTTCTGCCTCTATAAATAACGCTGAGGGGTCTGAACTCAGAGGAAGCCCCCAATGGTATGAGTCAACAGTTGGAACAGAGTGTGAAGAAGACAAAATGAATGGCAGAATGTAAAAAAAAAATTACATTTGAAACCAGGTACGTTGTCATATAAACTGAATTGATCCAGATTAGGAGGCAAGGTCGGACACAAGAGATTAATTTGAACCTTACAATCTGTCACCGTATCATTAACGAGGCTTAGTTAATGAGCATATAACCATATTGTTTATTAGAGAACAAATACACAAAGCAACATGACACAATGGCATGTGATTCGCATACTTGTGGTTGCATGACCTTCTCTTAAGCCTGTGCATGAGCAATCCGACACTGGAAAAGAGACGATATGGATTCCATTGTGCGTTGCTGTTGATCCATTCTGGCAGGTAGGATTTAGCATAGAATTTTAACTACATCTTGTATTCAGTTGCTCTGCTTTTAGTGCAGGTGTTGATGGTTGAATGTGTTGTTCAAAAACTGCACCTGTTTTCTGTGAAACACGGGCAACATGCAGACAGACTCCAGCTAGTCCAGATAAGGTGGTAAGGTGACACGAAGACACCATTGCACGCATGAGGTGGCCTGCCATACAAAATAACCATGTTAATATGTTTCCAATATTGATACATACTGTAACTTGCTGTGGGAGATGTATGTTTTTTCACTTTTTCACTGAAAGTTGATAAATCATTTTGAATTATTGAAATATGAAATTGTCTCCAAGCCTGATAGCAGATGTTGCCTTCCATTTTGAACTTGGACTAACTGAATTTGAATATATGGAAATATCTGTGACCCAGCATGTAATATTTCTTCTGATGCATAATGTTTTGCAGCATTTTTAATCTTTCAAACACACAAAAATGCATGTACATGAAGGCTAATGAGGCGTAGAGCTGAAATGATTAATCGATCACCAGAAAAACAACAGGCAGCTATTTTGATCATCTATGAATCTTTTAAGTGATTTTCGGAGAAAAAAATCAGCTGGTTAGAACTTCTCAATTAGGAAAATGTACTGTCATCTATGATGTATGGCTAAATAGCTTTAGATGTTGGTCTGGCAAAACCAAACACTTGAATAATGCCAACCTGGGCTTTGGGAAATTTTGTGACATTTTTTAGACCAAACGATAAACTAATTAATTGAAATAATCAACAGATTAATCTATAATGCAAATAATTATTAGTTGCAGCCCTTATAGTGCAGTACACACACCCTACATGCATTTAAATAGTCAATATCAACATTTGCCTGCATGTTTCACTCCAACTACACCAGTGAAGAAATGTTTGTGGTTGCACTTTTTGTGTTGGAACCTATGCTATTCACATGTTTACTGTGTCTGCTGTTTCACAAGCATGTAGGAAAACATCTGACATGCTGTTCTCCCCCCAGTGTCACGTGTAAAACATTCAAAGCAGCAGTAAACATGCCTAAACCACAGCGGTTCCTGCATCCTGCAGATAGGCTGCTCCCTTCATTCCCTCTGAGAGTTTTAACTGCATGTCTGGGATGGGTGGGTGATGTCACTGATGCTTTCCGGTGCGCTGCTTCTGTAATGGAGTCAATTTAGCTCCACGCTGAGCCATTTCTGTCCAGCCTCACCCCATGAAGGACACATTAGTCCCCCCGCCCTTCATCCAGCCATCTCTCGTTTCTTTCTCCCTCATCTCTCTCTTTCACTTCCTGCTGGTCCCTCTGATCTTCCTCTCTATGCTTCTCTCACTCCCCTATCTTACATCCCCACATTTACATTTTGTTTACTGCGCCACAGTTCATCAGTTGTTCCAGTACAGTAAATCCCACCTCACCTATCCCGTCCCGCAATAAGTATGTTCCACCCGTCAGTGATACAGCCCTGCATGAGGATGTAAGCATAATTATGGTGAAAAGTGCAACAGAAGTCTTGATTAAATGTTAATCAGTGGCACTGTGAGTAGTGATAGAGCTTAGAAAAATGCATACACGCATAGACACACTCACACATAGACACAAACTTATACACACATCCCCCATAGCCAGAGAGTTTATTTTGGAATAAAGTAAACATCACTTTCACTGGGTAGTTCAGTTTCTTGGAAGCAGTTGTGTGGGAGTACTTTGTGTTTAAACACCCCACTATCTGAGGCGAACACTCCCTCTGCCTCTTTTGAAGCTGCTTCAACTTCAACCTCAGACAAGTTTCCGATTCTCTCTGAACAGTTTCAAAAAATCTGTTTTAACCAGAAGCATAAACACAAGTTGCCATCCATCAAAGCCCATCATGGACATTCCCTCTCCATCACCTTCCAGTATCTCCAGAAATATGCGGTATTTTCCTTTTGCTCTGCTCCAGCCAGAGTTCCAAGAGCTTATTAATACACACTCACACCCATCCAACCTCCAACTCCATCCCCTCCATCTCTGTCTCTAGCATGACTACACAAAGAAGGGATTAAGTTATCAGAATGATGAAGTGATATCCATACACTTCTGTAGCTACGCTAAATTTGACTTGTCGCAGTGGAAACTGAACTTTAAATAGCTCACTCTATGTTTATGCCAGATTAGTACCGGCGCACGCACGGCTCACTCGCTAATTTGCCTAAATTGTCTTACGCGATGGCTTCAGATTAGGTGGCGTGCAATGGGTTTGTCATTCAGAGTTCACTCTGTGGTAGACGATGCACACACAATCACACGAGGTCACATTCAGGACAAAACAAATTCAGGTGCCAGGTGTTGTTGAGAAAAACGGTCACATGAAAAATTAACTAGCTTGCTAGTACAAATGTAACATAAAATTTGGGATGATATATGAATAGTGTCCTCCATGGGGGAAAGGTAAAATGCAGGGCAGTTTTCTCTGCTGGATAGAGGAGTGAATGATAGTGGGTGGGTGTGTGGGTGGAAGCAAATAGAGGCCAGAAAAAGGGATTGGCATCAGGGCAGGAAGAAAGATAAAGCAGCAGGTTGGAAGGAGATGAAGAAAGGGAATGAGAGGAATAAAAAAAGGAATTTAAGGAATTTATGCGTTTCACAGCACCAATAAGGTGCAGGTACAGCGGGTCACTGCTCCACATCGCAGAATATTTATTCTCTGATGTGACGACAGCTCGGTTTCAAAGTCCTAAACCGAATCTGACACCTTGATTTGGCTCTGTGGCTGTGTTTGTTACTACAGTACATTATGCCCTGTCAAACACAAATAGGTGTCATATATATATAAACAGAAAGATATAAGGTACAACTGAAGCTTTGAACTTCAAACACAGAGGACTGGTCAGGTGAAAAAGAGTTCATGTGGAGAAGGGGGGGATGCATAAGCTGGGAGATTACTGTACATCCACTCATAGCTGTGGAAAAGCATTCTGTGCCGCAATACATTTCATTTCAAGAGCGGAAAATATACTTTGCAAAGAGTGGTACAGTTGAAGGCAAGGGCTGAACATACACGTGGTCATTAAAGATTTATCTCAATCTGCAGTTACCAAGAAAGAGGGGGCGTTGCCAGCTTACATAGACAAAAACATTATTTCATTTGACAGCAATGTTGCTTAAAGTCTTGGATCGAACCAAAAATCAAATAAATCGAGTTAGGAAATATTTAGGAGCTATTGATTGTATTGTTTGTGTGTTTTTCAATGTTCAGTCTTCTGTGTGACATAGCAGCAAACAGTCTGGCTGTAGTTGCAAGCAGGAAGAGAGGAGAGGATCGAGCCCTGAAGCTATCAGTAAAGTCTTGACAATTGGTGCCGCCTCCCTGTTATGGTCACAGAGTCACAGCCTTAACCAAAGCGCCATCCCTGTGTAGCTGTGTCTATCACACTTTTTCATAATAGGCTTTTATCCCTCTGACTGCTACAGTCTGTTACTCTGACACACTGTAGCTCACCCCTCTCTCCATGGAATTTCCCTGTCCTTGCCCTATCTTTCTTTTCTTTTTTTCTTTTGGCTTTCTTTTGCCAAAACTCCCCATTTGTGTCTGAAAGCACTTTGTTGCAATTCAAGCAAATGTCCAAGCTATCAATATTTCATATCTCACTTACTAACTCTCCTTTAGAATAGAGCTTCACTGGTGCTACTAGATACAAATGAGTTTGTCAGAACGCAGAGCAGATATCTACGGCTGATAGGATTTTATTATCATATTATCCAAGATCATAGAAAAAAAAACTGTCTCAGCAAAATGTTAGCTCACATGTTTAATCTAGAGGGCAAAGAACTAAAGAGAAATTTGTCTGACATTTTCTATTGAGACTGTATTTAATGTATTCTTGTGAACGGAGCTCCACGTTTGCTGCAGAGCGCTTGACCTGCAACGTGCTTTGCATGATGCTGTCCATGCAATGTTCTACATGGCTGGCTGCTGCGTGCTGCATTTGCACTCCTACACAGTCATGCACGCACACACACATGTATGCTGTGCACACTAATGTAATCTGCATGCTGCGTATTCTGCATCTTTCAGTACAGGGCCCTGTGGGGACCAATGAGAAGGCGAGTCTGTTTCTGCAGGGATGCAGGCTTCCCTACCTGAAAACGAGGAAAAAATGGGGGCACACATGCATGAAGACACTCTCGTTATCACAAACAAACACATACCCAAAGAGAAATGGAAGGCTTGTATGTCCACAAACTCAATATGTGTCTGGTGTCTGAAGAACCACATCTCAAGACCGACTGCAAAATCCTGAATTATTCTGACAATGTTTTTAAATGATTAATAATTTCTACAATATCTTCAGATGGTAAATACAGTATGGTTAGGTCCACGTCATCTACTTAGGTTATTCATCTGTGCCACTCTTATGTTTAAAAATGTAGCACATCGGTAAACAAACTTTGGCCATATCGTTGACACTTTTGTGCGTTGAAAAACCTCAAAAGAGAAGAATGAGGTGACTTTGAAGTCTGTTGCTGCCAGACTAAAAAAGGCAACATGAAAAGCTGACTTTGCAAAGTGAATTTGAGGTAAATGTTTTTATCAATAGCATTACGCTAGCTTGGCAGTATACTCAAATTCAGACTCAGGCTTTTTTTCATCGCCAGAGTTCTAAATCGGCATTGGCAGCTTTTTCTCACAATATGATCTAGGACCATCATTTTCATCACGTTTCTCTCATAATTCCCGACTTTCGTCTGGGACAGGCCAAAATCACACAGCGTAAAAGACTTTAGTTTCCTGAGTGAATGATTATCTAAACTAATATGTTGACTGAAATGTAGATTTCAATGAAATTGTGAAAAAAACACTTTTTTGTTAAGGTCAAGCAAAAAAACTACTCATTTATGTCCACCTCCACCTGTTCCTCCTCCCCTTCTCTGATTTTATTTATTCAGCCCGGAGACAGAGAGAAGCCAATCGCTCCAGATTAGGCTGTGAATCCTGGCAATCCACAGTGTCCCTCAGCAACTCTAACCCTCCCCATTTAAGCCTCTGCTTGGCCCTCTATTCGACAAGCCAAACAGACAATCGTTTTAATGAGCCCGCCTTTGGCCCTGTTTAGCCTTAATCTGATATATGGCAGCAATGCTAATTGAGTCGTCGCCGTCATGAGCGCGTGTCTGTCGCGATGACTGGCAGGCGGAGCGTTGCGGCTGACACTACGTAACAGGAAGGTTAATTTCTGTCCTTAGACTCTGTGGTGTCCTCGGAGAGGATTAGGGTAGCAGGCAGCACATCAGGTTGGGGGTGTGTCTGCCTGTCAGTCAGACAGACAGGAGGCTGGATTTATACTTCTCTACACCAGAGTTAATCCTTTCAAGAAGGCAGACTTGGGCTTTCAATTAGAAAAGAGTAATTTGTGGAAATTTTTTTTTGCGTTCAGTAAGACACATTACATTGCCGTGATTAAATCTGCGCACCTCTTAAACATGCTGAAATGGTAAACATCTTTAAATTAATATTTATTAAACTTTTAAACTATTAAACATAAACAGCATTCCCCAGTCACAACTTTCCACTGCCAAAGTGTGTGCTGTTTCTCCAGACACATTCCTCCAACTCTGAGGAGATCCATCAGCTGTATAAACCTGTAAATCTGGTGGTAAACTCAGAGATATAAATGAAAAGGCGAATCTCAACCGGAGGAATGAGACAAAAACAAAAAAAAATTATGCTTTTTAACGTTAAATAAACGGACACATCAGAGAAAATACAGATAAATGTTAATCTTTTGATTAATGCATCCCTGTCTTCCTCTTCAGCTGCCTCCTCATCTTTCAAGAGAATTTGTGAAATTGTCGTGTAAGAAATGGAAATGAAACTGACACCATGCTATCTTCTTTGGCTTTGATTTGTCTTGCTTGAATATAACATTCCTCAGTCAATGGTGTCTGTGCATATGCAGGCTTGTGTGCTTGAGACCGCTTCAACATTAAATTAGTATGTCTTCTGAAACATACATACAAAGGCACAAACAACCAAAATATTGCCCTGGAAGCGTGTTTATAAAATTCCACATTTTCCCGGCTGAATTTAACAAAGATTAAAGGCCAGGGTTTCATCAGCTGTGACATGTGAAGAAAGGGAATAAATACATATTGAAATAATAACAGAGGGGGATGAATCATGCGTCCAAGGGTGGATGAATCACTGCCTTACCCGATTTAATGCTTCACATTATAATCCGCATTAGCCTTTACCCATTCACAATGCAGCTATATGTTTAAATGAGACCTTCTAATCTCTTCCAGTATTCTCTGAGACTAGCCAGAGAAGAGAAAATCTAGCTTTTCAGGTTATATTCTCCACATGATTACACATTGTTGTTTACTCTCGCTCGGTGTGTTATAATGTGGAGGGACTGGCCGCTGTGTTGGTATTTTTAGAGGTGAGCTTTGCATCTGCCTCTAAGTACAGCAAGTGTTAAGCATTTTTAATACTAAGCTTTATGATGTCTATCTGTTGCGTTAGATGACTTTTTATAGCAACATTAATGCAGTTTTAAAGTGGTATTAGTGTGATTCAAATAGAGCAAGACTACTTACTGTATAGCGGGGGAAAGCAACCACTCAAAAGGCGAGAATAGCAACACTGGAAATGTGACAGAGTCTGGTGCTACTTTGCCTTGTATCAACAGTCATCCATCAACATTAGTATTGTTATTCGCTTTCAGACACCTTATTCATTATCTTGGAACAGGGGGCGAAAACTAGGGATGCTTAAGAATGCTAGGTGGCCTTTAGATACTGTCGCTACTTAAGGGGGATTTATTGCGAAGCAAGTATACTTCAAAAATCTTTAGCTGGGCTAGGGCCAGAAACTTTGGCCGGCACTGGTAAGTACGGTTGCTGGGAAGAACTCAGATGCACTATGGGTTAGGCTAATTTTAAAGTAGCACATGGCAAATTAAAGAAAAATAGGTAGAGAAGCTCCATAAAGGTTTGTATGAAAGATTGTCTGGAAAGGAGGAAGAGCAGACTGAAGAGGAAAGGAGTGATTTGGGAGCAAGGGTGTATGATTGGAGCATACTAGGGTAAGATGAAGGGTAAAGAAGAGGAGGCGAGGAAGCAGATTTCACAAAAGAGATGAGGATAATCATAGAAGGACATAAAAAGAACCAGTGAGAGTGAATCACAGCAGGTGTAAAGAAGAAGAGGTGTGCTGCTGTAAAAGTAGCACATTCAGAAAAATAATCCAGACATAAATGCATGATATCATCTGCAGCCGAGGGAGTGAAACAGCAAATATCAGAAATTGGTACGACTATAGCAGGCTTCTCCTGTTTCTCAGATGACACTTGCACTGTACATAGTACACAGCCCTGTGCTGTGAAATAAAATGAGACAGGTGGGCCTTTCAGCGCACCGGTCAATACCTATCGATTGGCAAGGCTTCTACAAAATGTCAACACCCAGCAGACAAAAATCTTCCCTGATCCTGCAGTGATGGAAGACGGACCCTTTTTTTTTTTTTTTTTTTTACCTGGCAGTACCCCATACGAACACCGAGGAAATTTGTGCTGTGACGTGTCTGACAACTCTTCTCAAGAGGTTCAGAGAGTCTCTTTTAACTTTCAAGACACACACACATTTCAAATGTTCACCTACAGTACAGACGGTGGACGAAACCCACATCTGTATACACACCAGCGAAAACCACTAAGCCGGTGTGACCTTTCAGGTGTGTCAGACGCTGATCCTTTGACCTACTGCTTGGTTCCCTGACATTGACACGGGTCACATGGTATGAGTGTGCGTCTTCGTCCCTGCACGCCCTCTGGCTAGCCGGGTTCTTGTCTCCAGTGGCAGTAAGCTGATTACAATCACACTGGAGTGCTAAACGGTTGTATCAATGCCTCTTGTCACCTCGCCTGACTAGACACACAGATGGACAGTTCCAGTTGACAGCCTGTTTAGTGATGTGTATGACAGATTTACTGATTTTATGAGTGGCTTGGGTGAAAACTAAATGACATAGGAAGAGCGGGATGAATAGAGTTTATAAAGCCATTCATTTTTGGCTCGCATTTCAAACATTAGCTTTTGCCGGGGTTAAATCTATGACCTCTGGGTTGCAGAAAGGTTTGAGTAACAGGAACCCTGCTGCCAGAGGAACTGTTGAATTTAGTGATTTAAACAGATTTTCTCTTTTTTTCTTAAAATGAGCAAAACCTGACCCGGTGAAATCCAATATGGTGATTTTAGTTTTAAATCCATATAACAATTTTCTTGAAATAAATGTTATTTTGTCTTTACTAGTGAAATTAGTTCAGTTAGCTTTGGTTTGATTTTCTTGGCACATATTTTAAAACTGTGGAAACAAGAAAAAAATACCTTGGGCCACACACAGAAATAGTTAAATATTGTAATTAAACTGTAACTGCAACTTTTTGTTTAACTTTTTTCAGCATGGATAGCAAATGTAGACAAGCAAGCGAATTTTAAGGAGCATCACAGCATTTCAAGCAAGGCAGAGTTACTGTGGTCAGCAATGAAGCACCGCTGTGGCTCAGCAGACGACATGGGAGGCCCACATGCACAACAAAGAGCAGGCGATATAATAATTTCTTCTGTCACTTCCTGGGGTGCAGGGAGACAGTAAACAGCTGGCAGCACAGCCCACAGTGACGCCAACAGTGATGATGACATGAGAGAAAAGCGAAGTGAGAAAGAGGGGAAGACAGTTTATGAAAATGGAGGCTGTCCAACACAGGAGCTAAAATAGGAAAAAAGACAGGAAAAGCGTGGTGGTGGTGGTGATAAAACACCCAATCACAATAGCTTCTGCTTCGTCACCCAGTATCCGCTAGGCATTGGCTAACAAGTGGCTTCAACTCTTTTCAACCTCCCACTGATCTGCACTATCTGTCTCTTTTCTCTTGTATGTCCTCAGAGGCTCCTTCATAGAGCAGAAGTTCTTAATTAATCATCTTCTATCTAACAAAACCAAGTCCCTGTTCTGTTCTGATGCTCTGGAGACATTATGATTGGTCTGGAGAGCCAGGCCGCCAGAAAGGCAGACACCATTTTTTTTCTTTCTTTCACATAAACAAAAACCCAACTTGCCTGCTTCTCACTTCTCTTCAGACAATCTCAAACAGAGGAGAACAGATTATTACATCTTGGTGCAATTAAAAACGAAGGTATTTTACGCTCGTCATATCACAGCAGCTGTGCGAGTGCTGAACTCATTCAAACACTCCGCTACACAAAAAGAGGTAATTTCAGTGTCAGAACTATTTAAGCATTTTGTTCAAACAGACAAATTTTTAAAGACACTTCATCCAACTGAAAAAATGTGTAATCTGAGGGAAACTTTAAGTCAGTGAGACCTAAAACGTGCTCATGAGGTAGAGCAAAAGCATTTCCTGTAGATTTGCATTATGGGTTGGTTGTGGGGGCTGATGTACCAGCTGCTCTGCCTCTCACACAGCCTGTATAGAGATGAATTGCTCCCTGGGTGTCGATAAGTCACCATAGCACACCACGGTCACCATGGAAACTATACAAACACAGCATTTCCGAGGAAACAAGTAAAATGAAGTTGATTACACATTCCTTTTTTTTCCCTTCTCAAGAGCTTCTTTGAGGGTTTTTCTTTGGTTGGAGGAGACTGCCATGCCTTTAAAGGATATCCCTTTTGTTTTCTGAGGATTCTCAATGTGCATCACTTGGTTTAGTTTCTCCACTAGTCATTTTTCAAGGTGCCTGAATGGTTTACGCATTTATTGGCCATGCATGTAAAGCCATTCAGTTTCTCTATCAAGAAGCAGCAGAGCACCACTGTGCTGCTTGCAGCTCTGGTAGCTAACACGAAGTGGAGACACCTGAGGAAGTACTTCTCTGACGAGTGGTGCTGAATCATAAACATGACTGATACAGAGCCAAATGTAGAAAAACCCCACAATGAATACCAATGCACTTTCTATCACTGCTTCCAACATGGAGCAGTGAGCAGGATCACAATTCAGCGTACACCCTGTGAGGAAAATGAAGACAGAAATGTGGAGGGGACGGGAAAAAAGAACATAGAGATGAAAGGGCACAGGAAGTTATAAGAGGAAATGGAGCGTTGTTGGCGATGGTGAGAAAAAAAGTAATGTAAAGGGAGGCTATGAAAGGAGCTGGGGTGGTGAACAGGGAAAGGAGACGAGGTGTAGGATATTGAAAAAGAGATGGCATGGAGAGAGTGATGGAGACAACGATGTGGCACTGACTGTGTTGTGGCACCCAAGGAAAGCTGGCTCAGCAGTATAAGAATATTTTCAGATAAAGAGATGTAAGTGTGTGTGTGTGTGTGTGTGTGTGTGTGTGTGTGTGTATGGGACCGCCTGCTTGTGTGCCATGCTTACCAAGGGCATAATATGTGTTTTATTGTATGCATGTGTAGTGATGTGGAAGACTGGCTGTGAGCTGTGAGCTGTGTGTGTGTGTGTCTGTGTGAAAGAGGGGATCACTGAAGGACGTAATAGATACCCAGTATTCATAGCGTTTATAAAGATCACTCTCCTTTAGCCCCTGTCCTCTCTCCACCGCCCCCGATTTCTGATACCCTCTGGGACTAGGAAAACAACTGAAGACAGGGTGAGCAAAAGCTCAAAAGAGGCAACGCTGGTGGAGGCAATGAGCAGGAGGACAGGGAAGAGATTAAGGCGGGAGGAGGAAGGGACACATTAGCCTCTTACCCAGAGTGTCACTCAAGCTGGCAGTGCCAGCCAGCGCTGCTGCTCGCTGCTGGTCCGCAGCCACTCCCAGCCTTCAGTGGGATTTATGTCTCGCTTTGATGGTGCTCAGACCTGAGGCTTTTTGTAATTTTACATTTCTTGGACTTTTTGCAGACTGAACAGGCATTATGTGTGCAACTTATAAAAAGTGTGTAACAAGAATTGGTAGGCCAAGGAAAGATAATAATGCTGATGATAGAGCAACAAATGCTTTCACACATGTGCTGTATGTGGTGGGCATGTGGCATTGTTTTTTATTTACTGATTGGTTGAGTAACAGAAATCAATCATTTCAGTCATTCATAAAGACAAAAAGCCAAACATTTGTTAGTTCCAGCTTCTAAAATGTGCAGATGTGCAGTTTTTCTCTGATTCAAATCATTGTAAACTGAACATCTTTGAGTTTTGTGCTGTTGGTCGGACAAAACAAGCGATTCAAAGACTTGCCTTGGGGTCTGGGAGATTAAGAGCAGCTGACCTTTCTGACCTTCTATAGGTGATGATAATTCACAGCTCAATTGATAATGAAAATAATCATTGCAGCCCCTATGTCATATGAGTATTGTTCAGTTAGAAAATATATAACAGTAGAATTACTAATGAGACTTCAGCCATCAGGCTTCTCATACCATCTGGCCACTCATTAGCCTTGGCTTGTATTGGCCATGTTGTTTATACTAGACTTGCGCTAAAGAGAGTTTTGCTTGTTCTACTGAAGTTCCACTAAACCCAATTCTGCCTGTTGTTCTCTCCCTTCTCTAGTCCTCAAACTGTGCGGATAGCATAGTGTGCATTTGTCATGCCTCATGAGTTTCCCTTAATTATGTCATCATATGTGCATGGTCAAGCGCAATAAGCCCTAAGACAGACCAGCAGGCTCTTTTGGGACACCATTGCCACTGAGCTGCATCAAGAGTGTAATTCCTCTGCATGAATGTTCCCACTGGTAATCATGAAAATTGAAGAAAGCAGCAGTGGGTTATTTGTGCAAAGCAAAGCAAAAAGAGAGAAGAGGATGGATGTGTGTTTTGCAATTACCTCACACACTGATCAGCGAGTACTGAAATGATAAAAAAAAAAAAAAGTACAACAGCGTGATTTCAACACTGAGGTGGATGAATTTTCGGGGTCAGCAGCATCAATAGCTTTCTCTCAACAATTTCCTCTCCACTTCAAATGTTCCCTTTCAACCATGCAGGTGAAACTCTACAGATACAAAGCTTTATTTAGATCAATAAAGGGCTGCAGTGTCCTAATCTCCTCTTCATTTTAAATATGACCTTAGAATACCTCTGCTGTAATAACCCAAATGAGATCTAGTCGGCCTCTTAAGAGTGGGAGATAATCTGACACCAGCACAGTTTTTAGAGCATTTAAATTTAAAAATGCTTTTGTGTGATTAACGGTTGATTTAATGCTCCCCTTGAGTATCATTTGTCACATACAGCACATTTCTATTTTTATTCACAGAGTGGTCCATCAACACTATCAGCAGAAATCAAATGCACCCACAGCTTGGGTGTAAATTCACTGAATGTAAACAGATCTGATCCTACATCTTCAGCTAAAAGGCATCATTTCATAGCTTTTAAAGTGATTTTACTATCTTACAGTCAGGTAACATTGCCCTATCAGCAAATGCCCCAGTTCTAATGAACACACAGAATGCTATTGTTATGAAAGTTGATATTTGCTGCTTGGTAACATAACTATAAATTCAAACAACACTAACAAAACTGTGGAGAGTGGAAAGTGCTCTATCCACTGCTTACAACACTAGTGCAGTTTGTTGTCCATATGAGGAAATTCATGTTTAGAGTGAGTAAATGGCGAGTATTCACTGTATATACAACAAATGAGACACTTTTCATGAAAACAATAGAGGGCGCATCTTAACAGCAAATTGGAGCTATTCTTTGTAGATGAAACTGACACAAGAGTACAATTTGAAGAACAGAAATGAGCACAGGAGAAGCTTGTTAGTTAGCAGTAGCCATCTAAAGAGCCTGTGAAGATTTCATTTTTCTTTTACCCCTAATATCTTCTAATATTTCTGAACTGAACATTATAACATCAATTTCAACGTAAGGTAATCTTAATGTTGCAGGTGACTTATGAAGACAAGGGGGCTGGGTTAAAGTGTGACCTGGAACATCCAGATGATACATGCTGCTGCCTCTGCCCATGCAGAGACTATAAGAACTCATGCCACCTGTAATCTAGGAGGTTCTCTCTTATCTGATTATGATTGCGGGGTAAAGAGGATTTAGGTGCTGGTGCCTAAATGCTAGGCTGTACTGATTAGAGGCCTAGTGGAAGGCTTATGTAACCGGGAGACTGCAGGAAGGGAGAAGGTGTACTCTACCTAAATGACAATCTCCACTCCTGCACTCTTGTAATGCATCCTGATAACTTGTTAAAGGCCAAATAAGATAATGTAGTATAATAATAACTCATACAGATCAGAGTTTATTATCAACTTGCACAGCAGCATCACCTTGAAATAAATAACTGACTTGGGAAACAATAAAATATGCTTCTGAATTATGACTGGAAACCAAAATCTGCTTTCAAAGGGCTACTACAGTCAAGGTCAACATCCAGCGGGCAGGCTTTTCACAAAATAAGGGAAAAAAAGTAACTAAAATCCATTTACCCAACAAGCTGAGAACATTTGATCCATAAAATGTCAATGCCTATTGATTTAACCTTCTGAAGACCCACCGCAATTCATGCAGAGATAAAAGGATAATAATGAAACACAAGGAAGCGGACCTGCTGCTTGAATTTGACCCAGGGGCGAATGGAGAACATTGGACTTAATGCTGACTAGAGGCCTCTCCCTCACTTTCCCCGACCCCCACCACCCTTCATCTTTGACTCACCCACTATCAGAAACTACATCGATATACACACAAGGCCAAACACTTTCTTTAGTGATGTAAAAGCCTGGAAGGAAGCAGATGGATGGAGAGTAAGAGGCTGTCTGCAGTGATCTGAAACAACAGCTCCAAGTGCTGTGAGGTTACAGTACAGCAGCGTCCTAATTGAATTTTCACCTGTCTCACTTTAAGCTGTGCATTAATGTTGTCACTTCTGCTGTGTCACATAACCGGGATTCTATGAAGAACTTGATGAGTCAACAAACAAAAATGAACACTGTGTATTGTGCATTCGCTGGTGCACTGCTTCTAGACAGATGACAGTACTGACATTCACAAAGATTGGCATTTGAGGTGTCTGTTACAGTACCTTATTATGCCACAGTTTCCTCACATTGTGTCATCTTCATCAACAACAGTGTCTATGGTGGACTGACTTTGGCTGTGTCTAAGCGTGGGAGGACCAAACAGCACTAGACTATGCCCATGCAGGCCTTGCTTAGCATTCCCACTAGCTAGACTGGCTTATTAGATAAAGAAAAGAGTAATGGTGCACATCTACATTAGGAGCAAAGACAGAGCTGAACATGGCTGATTTAGGGAGGGGGGGAGATAAAAAAAAACCCAACTTGAAATGTCTGGCATGTGGGAACATTGATCTCTTTAAAATGCTCTGAATCCTCAGCCATTATTTTCCAGGGCTGTCCAGATTGAATGGACTCTAAAGTGAAGAAAACCTAAACAGTGAAATGTTTCTTCTCTTAGAGCGATCAGTGTATTACAGCTTTAATATTTTATATTGTTAATATTCAGAAAAGCCTATCCTGAAGCTTTGCATGGACGCAAATCAAAATAAAAAGATGCTGCTCTTGTAAATCACAAACTATAGACTGAGTACTGTAAGCATCCATGTAAACTATTAGCATTCATCTATGAACCCAGGAACACAGCCTGAGTCATATGTTAATGCTGAAGCTCTCACTAAATCACTAGTGGGGTAGCAAACACTTGGTGAAGCGTGGATATTTATTACACAATTTTCTGTGTACCGCTCTGTTTTTCTGAACACAGAAAAAAATTTGTCTGAGGCATCTAATCACATTTCCCACCACGCTGACAAAATATACCTCCAGTGGAAAAATATAGGCAGGTTAGAAACTACATCTGCAAGTTTTACACACCGAGATCTGTCATTTCAGGAATGATTATTGGCAATGGTAATAAATTTACACAGGGAAATATAAAAGCAAATTTCACAGTGATTCTGTATGCTGTAACAAACTCCTTAAAGCAGTTCAACAATTTGGATAGGGCTTCCTTGCATGAGCTTGTGCTAAGTGTATTTGCTGTACAACTACACCCGTGACTCATTGTAAACAAAAGAGGGTCAGGACAGCACAAATCCTTCTGGCTCAATATCAAAGATGACGCATTCTACTGGATTAATAGAAATTATAGCCTACGGTAAGGAAACAATGGAAACATACATCTGATTTATTTTTTCAAAACATGATTGCCACTCTAATCTTACATAATTTAGTAGCACATGACAGTCTTTTACCAGTGGCTATGAACTGTGGAGATACTACTAGCTGAACCACTCAACCCCTTAAGAAAGAGGCTCCCAGCTGTTGCTGTTGATGCGACTTTAATCTTTTTTTGGTGAGTAATGTCTGCAGTTTCATTTTTAAACATTTATGTTCAGTTACATTTCCCAAACTGAGGATATTGCAGGTGTACAAGAGCTTGTGGTGGGGCTTAATGCGATGTGAACTTCTTACTTTTCCCCCTGGACCCTCCCCTGTACCAAGCCAAGCCAAGCGCTAGATAGAACTGGACATAAAATAACTCCCCCTCACATGACAAGGCACTCAACCAAAAATCACGCAGTAACACAGAGAAGCCACTGCATTAGCAGTGTCCTCTTTGTTTTGACCATTTCATTCATTATTCATTGGGAAAGGTTTGCAAACATCCAGCTCAGCACCCAGAGGCGTAACTTACATGACTGCACATGTTACATCACTCTCTCTCAGGGCTTTCCTCTACCACTATCTCTTTCACTACCTTGCCTCCTTCACTAGTTGTGGAGGACGGTTTTCCTGGCACAATGTCTACTTGGTCTCTATCTCTCCCCATTGTGTGAGAGTTTGCCCATTCTCCCAAAGCATGTGCTACTGTTACCGCTGATGAATGTAATCCTAGCTTAAATTGACCCTGCTGAAAAGGTCAGTCCTCTCATGCTTAACCTTTACTTAAGGGCAGAGAGAGCCATAGGTGCCATGCATCAGGAGACTGGGCTCTAATATCTGATTAAGGTTGAGTAAGGGAGGAAGAAAAAGGATGAGAGAAAAAAAAGAGGAAGGAGAGAATGTGTGTAAGGGCTCAGGTTGCTTTGTATAGCACATGGCTGTGTACCAGCCTAATAATGGCATTTTCTTGGTCAAGGGCTTTCAAGGGTTCTCACTGCATGGCTCGTGCCCTATAAAAGGCTTCCCTGACCTCGGGGAGCAGTCATCTGACAGTCGAGCAGCCCTGGCAGCCTATTTCCAAAGGTACTTTCAGCTGTGAATAACCTTAGCACGATCACAGGGCTGAACCATTAAAGTCACGTTCAAGATCTCCTCGAAAAGCACTCAGCAGAATGTCAATGCAATTTGAATTAGGGTGGGATTTCCCTTTAAGGTCTCACAGGCTTCCCCCCACATGAAAGTGAACAGGTCAGCAATACTGAGATATGTCTGGAGAACAGGGGGACTGCACTGAAGAGGTAAATCACTTTAAAAATCGCACAGCGGATCAAATTACCCCGCCACTGTCACCTGAGTTTGCCTTAAATTAGATATTGGCAGCCTCCTTATAATTGATTCATGTGATATACAGCTTCCTTGCCGAGACTGAATACAATTATTAAGCTGAGGCGGGATCCTTGTCAATTATAAATCACTAGTTGATTCAGGGAAAACAAGCCATCCTGATATAATAAATGAAGTAGGGGTAAACAGAATCAGTACTCCTTTTTAGAAGTCATATAGTAGATCCTGAACCTTATATATTCAGTGTCATTACCATATTTTTTGACATTTTAAAAGCACAAGGCACAATGGGCTGAAAACATCCTTTCCATCAGGGCACACAGCACGTACAGCACATCAGGTTATGATGTTGGTCACACACAGGACCTTGTGTTTATGATCCTCTGACATGGAATATAATCCTGGCCAGCCCTGGCCTGCACCGCCCAATGATGAGATCAGGATACTGGAGACCTAACGTAAATTACCAGTGATTGGATTTCATCAAGGTTGACCTACCTAATTGAGGACTGAGTCAGAGCGGGGATGCAATGAGATGGAGGAGGAGGGGGAGTTGAAAGAGATGTCATCATTTCACCAGGGACAGCCTTGACATTGCGACACAATTATCTAATTTCTGTAAGATTTATCATGTTGATTCAGGGAGCGAACGCGAACTGTATGTGACTGATGCAGCAGTTTTTCTAAGCATGTGGTACGTGGGAAGAAGAGAGAAGCACTTATGACTACCTCAGTTCTCGGATAAATGAGCTCAAATTAAATATAGTAAACGGCTTCATCGATACACCTGCAACAAACTTTTGACATCATCCTGTCACTTCGCCAACTCACAGTTGGATCCAGATCCGGTGCACGCAATCAGTGAGTAAGACTGACACATAATAGCACTAGACGAGAGAAGAGACTTGCACAGTTCCCTCCCAGAGATGTGCCCTGTCACAAGTCATTGACGGATCTGGTCTACACTGACATACTTCATCCGACTAGGAAAGCAACACTAGATGCTGACACACGTACCAATTATTTTGTCAAAGCAAATGGAGTCTAAATCTGGCTCCTGCAGTGATTCCATGACTAATTTATCAGTGCCATAACTGTGAATTTCACTTTACCCTGATATGAGCGTTATTTGTCTTGAGATATATACACCACACGTCAACCTACAATCCGCATATTCTCTTTTTTTTTCTATTACATCCAAACAAATAATTACACAAACACTGCAGCTTTCCCTGTAACCAATCCACCCCTGAATACTGTTGTCGCTTACAAAGATGGAAAACAGGCAGATGGCACAAGAAAACACCTAATAAGAGTACAATACACGCGTGTTTAAGATTCAAATTGATGAACTCATGATTATTTTTACAGGTGGGAGTAGGCCTTTAATAAGTGTGCCTGTAATGTGTTATGATCCGGGCAGGGTGCTCGGCTTTGACAGTGAACAGGAAATGTGAGATGGGGGCGGTGCGATCACACTTCCAGTTTCAGTTCCCTACCTTGGCAGCAACTGAAGAGCTGGGCTTCTCCAGGAGATCCCACAGCTTCTTCCTCTTGTCTGGGCAGCAGGTGTTATCAAACTCTCCCTCTCCCTCCCTTTCCCTCATTGTCTCTGCCTCCCTCCGCAGCTCCTCATTCATCTGCTCCTTTTTCTGGTGATAACGGGCCTGGCAGCAGGACTCCAGGTAGATCTCATCGATCCCCCAGTAGTCTAACTCCTGGCCAAAAGAAAGGGCGCACATCTCCTCCATCATGTGTAACTTGCCGGTTCGGTAAAAGTTCAGAATGGAGGTGAAGGCCCCCGGGTGCCGGTCAAAGAAGTATTCGTTTTCATTCAGGCTGTAGTCGTCGCACACTTCCATCAGGGACTCATGGGTGTTGCAGTCTCGGAGCTTGCCGAGTCGGGTCCTAGGTAGCCGGTCCAGAGTCCGCCACAAGACCTCATGGTTCAGACCCCCAACGTTAAGGCGAACTCGGCGGGAGCGGGCTTTGGTGCGGATGATGTCGATAGGTTCTGGGGGAAGGGAGTTAGGGGTTCGGATGTTGGTGGGCTTGAGCCCTGCTGGTCCAAGCTTCTCAGCCATGGTGATGGAAAAGGCCAGAGGGAGGGAGACTTGACTGGGAAGATGTTAAGAAAGAAAAGAAGAAAATAGAAAAAAAAAAGTCTAAAAATCTGAGTTATGTTGGATCCTCTTTAGGCAAGTCCCTCCATGGCTGAGGAAAGAGAAGAAACAGTTTGTTAGAATGACTGATGACACATTAGTTAAATCAATAACAGTACCAAGCAGATACATATTACATTTTTACACAACTACATGTTTAAAAGATTGAAAAATAAATCATCTCTTTTCAGGGCAAGCACACAGTCACCTGTTACTTCATATTGTCTGTCAAAAATAGTAGCAGCTGCTACAGTGTTATCGATCCCTTTCATCACATTTCTAAGAAGGTGTTGGGCTGAATCAATGATTTTGTTTTAACAGTCAACATGGCTGCTTTGCTTTGCACTCCACTCCAGCGTGGTTATGGCTGTAGTGAGGCAATGAACTCCTGCTGAGGCACTACTTTCTATGCAGCCCATCGTCAAAATGGGACTCAGTGGTAGGTTGAGAAAACAAATGAACTGAGAGGAGCCTTGAAATTCATTCATGTTGTTACTGCTTGAATGGAAGAGCCCTGCATGTCAGCAATTACTTGTCTTATTTAACTTAATTTTTAAATATATTTTCCCCTGCCACATCTGATGATTACAGTCACATTTTTTGCAACTCACTGCATTCTCTGTACATAAATGTTTATTTAACACACTGATTGAAATTGCCTTTACACTTAATAAGTCCTCAAAAATATTCTAAAAAGTTGTTCATTCTTGTCTTTAATCATTAATTGAAGCAAGCAACCATTTCTAATTATGAATAGGGATAAACTATATTGTTCCTGAATGCAACAGTTTTTATTTACATTTGGCTCTGTCTGATTATTCTTAAAAAAAATTGAGCCACAAAGCAGCATTTTCTTATCCAAATGCAAGAATATGAATAGCTGTGTGTAGGGAGGGATGTAAAGCAGCATCACATTAATAATCCGTAGGTAACGACTTGTTCTGCAGTCCTATAAATTCTAAAACATTGCTGCAAACCTGTTACGTTACGTATTTTGTGATCGGAGGAGGTTTTGATACCTTCATAACCCGACACCTTCAATGTAAATTTGTCTAAACAATCTATACTGACAACTCACAAATTCTGTTTTCGACTGTGTTCAAAGTGGTATCCAGTTTTTTTTTTTAATAGCAGGGAATAATAGTCAGCCTCACCTTGCCGAGATAAACCACCTTTTGCATGCAAACTCCTCTTTTTCCTAAGGGAGTAGAGGATGAAAAGGGAGCCGGGATCCCCCCTTTAGTCAAGCGGCCACGACCGAGAGCACTCCGCGGACGCCGCGCAGAGAACGCGCGTCCCACATTTTGTTAAAAATGAGTCGAGAAGAAAAAGAAAAAGAAAAAAGCCGTGAATTTTTTCCTCTAAAAATGATCACCAGGACTGAACCGACGCTGCTTCGCCATCGGGAACACTGAGAAAGAGTCCTGCCTTCATCCAAAAGCTTGGTGCGTGCAGAGATGACGGGCTCTAACTGGATCACTGTATCTGCAGACGTCGTGCGCGTAAAAGGCAACGGGAAGGAACGGGATAAGCGAACTGCGGAGTGTCCCGCTGTATACTACACGAGGAGGAGCGGAGGGGCGCATTTCCACTCACACACACACACACACACACACACACACACACACACACACACACACACACACAACAAAATGAAAGCAGCTCGTTCTGTTCCGTACACCGAGATTTCTCAACTCAGGCTGCAGGAACATTAAGTATGGACGTAAAGAGTGTTGTTTTGAGATTTTTTTCCCTTATCGTTTCAGTTATTATAAGATATTATAACAGTAAAAACACAAACAAAAACACAAACACACAGGTCATAACTGTTATTTCATATCTTAGAAATCATATCAGTCCCCATAAAGGTTGATTTTGAGGTGCACACTTTGCTGACTTTAAGTGAAATGACCAAGCTTTATAATGCATCTGTCTGTAAATGCACAAAAAAGATTGAACATAGTATTTAATTTTACTAATTTTAAGACTGTAAGCACAGCAGATTACTACCCCCACCCCCACCCCTCTACTCACTCTCACCCATACAAGCAGGGCTGTCACCCATTACAAGTGAAACAGCTAAAACCTCAAAGGTAACAACTAACCGACCATTTGAGATGCTCCGTTTGACCCACAGTCGGTAAACTGATCCGCAGAAGACAAGGAGATGGCCTGACCCTTTCTCTTGACCACTTGAGAGAGCAGTAAGCAGTAAGTCAGTGATAAACCAAACACACCTTAAGCCTCCAAGTAATCAAAACCCATCTTATCTATTAGCTATCAATATATAATGATCTCCACTCCCTGGTCTTAAATGAATAAATAGAGATATTAAATTATGTATCCCTTATTATCCCTCAGATCATTACCTACACTGCTGGACTGCTCTCTCCCTCTCTCCTCTCTCTCTCACTCCCTCTATGCCTCAGTTCATATGAATAGTGTTCAATACAGCAATGATATTTCCCTGTAGAGCTTATGTGTCCGTTGAACATTTCCCCTTAGCCAAGCGGTTTTCAGAAATTTGATTATACCCTGCATATGTGTAATTGATTTCCTTGCCATGTTCCTTCCTTCCAGTGACAAGTGATCAATAATGCTGCATTGACTAAACGGGGCCTTTGTGTGCACGTATAGTGTATCTTAACTGTACGTGCGCTGTTGTTTGAAGGTCAAAGGCTTTGGCACTGTGCAGATGTCACATATGAATCTGTAGCTATGCAGATACACAGATTCTGCATAGTCCCACAGTACTTTTATGGCAATCACATATGGATTAATTATTTGAATGTGACTTCAGCACTCTGGCTGTCTAGCACATGGGCTGCCTTCATCACTTTGCCATGCAAATTTGATGTGAATATGGCAAGATGGTTATAGGGGAGAATATATACATTTAATATTTAACAATTCAGTTAACATAGTTTTTTTTCCCCAACAATGTTTTCCACTTAGATACAGACATGGTTTGCAGATAGAAGCTTTTATTTCTTGACATCATGAAATTTGACAGTATTCATGTCCAGAGTAGTGAAGCATTTCCTTGACCCCTGATTGAATGAAGTAAATTATTCTCCTGATGACAGCAAAACTGCAGATGACACTGTTGTTAATTACTTATGGAACAGAGAAATTATTAAGGGTGGTTGTCTGTGTCCCCTTACATTAATTATTACCAAACTGGCAGCCAATCAGCTATGATTCATGATGTGTGAGGTAGCAGTGATGTTGATAGAAAATAACCAGCAGAACTGAATGTGTTGTGTGGAATAATGTAATACCTTGTGAAATAGAGGCTTCCAGCTCTATACTAACACTATCTGCATGCATATACTCCGGGGAGTGGAAGCCAGCCCCCATCCCACCACATGGGCGGAATAATTTGTTAGCAGCTTGATATCTGTAATTACTAACTTTCCATATAGAAATCTGTTGATGCACTGCAGGTTACAAAGACTACAAAACGTTGTGTTTTTTCTTTTTTCCTGGATGGTGTTTGGAAAAATTAGGTTGTGCAGGTTTTTTTTTTCTTTTAAATTCCTGTGTACTATGTGGGCATGTGTGCTTGTGTGGGCTGTTGCCATAGCAACCCAAATTGTAGCATCATGCTGAAGAAACACTTTGGACCATGGAGCCAGATAGACTTGAACGCTACCATTGTTGCTCTTTATGACAGCGATTGTATCAACTGTTTGGTCAATTAACCATTGGTGTCTGTTTTCATCAGAATATACTATGGACCTTGACAATAGTGATATGTGAGTGGAGACGAAATGCTACGCGGAAGTTTTATTCATTCTGTGCAAGACGGCAGAGGAAAGAAAGTTATGAAGAAGAAAGTCCTGAACTCAAAGGTTAGGAGCTCACCTTTATAACAGCCACCTCTAGTTTCTCTCTTTGTGAGTACACTCTCATCAATCCCAGACCAAAAAGAGTTGACTGAATACACCTGCTGCCTCATCCCTGAGCCATCACAGCCTGCTGTATTTTCCCTGCAATTTGTCATAAAATGTGTCCACTCCATCATCCAAAGAACACTGTGGACACACTTTCACCCCACAGCTCCTGCTTCTGATGCTGTCAGCACATAAGAGAGACACATCATCATCTGTTCATAATGTACTCATTAGAGAGACACACTAGAAGGTTTGCTATTAAGAGAGTAATAACATGTTCCCATTAAGCATCAGGATACCTAAATGTATTTGCTTATAGATAAATTATTGGGGTTGTAAATTATTAGATATTATGCATGGAAAAAGCCCTACGCATGACTTTTCTTTAGCAAAGGCTGAGCAGAATTAAGCTTACAAGTCATGTTGCCTTGAATGTAAAATGGGCCTGTGTTCGATGTAAGACACACACACACACGTATGCACACACGCACACACACAGAAACATAAATGTGGATGGCTCTAATTTATTGTGAGCTTCTGCAGGAGGCAGAGAGCAAAAGTCACATTCAGTCAAATTACAATAATTCAATCAATGTGGGACACTTTTCTATTAATAGAAAGCTTCAATAGATGTGAATACTTGTAAGGAAAAAAGAAAAAAAAAATCTCATGGGTGGGCAAGGTTAAAAAATGCAGGCATTCTTTCTCTCCCACTCTATTTCTCTCCTGCCAGCTTCCAGCGCATGATATTTTGAGGACTTGGCATAATGCAATTTTTAAAGGTGTCCTTTATTATTCTATGAAAATCAAAGTTGGGGAAGGTCCCTGACTGGCTCACTGTGAGACCACCAACCGTGAGCTTGAACACATTGTAAGTACGCCATACTACAGTGCTGTATGTACAAAAGTGTGTGTGTGTGTGTGTGTGCCTGCGTCTGAGCGCCCTTGTGTGTGTTGTCAATAAGAGGGAGGAAACACACCATAGCAGCAGCCTGTTTATTCTCTTTGGCTATTTTTAGCTGCTGGCCATGTCAAGGTCCACACAACCACCCACCCACAGTGGGCAGCAGTGGCCTTCTATATAATGGTCTGCCATAAACCACAGTCATTAATCTCTGTCATCTCTTCATTCATCCCGCCAAACACACCTGTTCACCTCTGATACTACCGACAACACTTAACGTGTCAAAAATATACACAACACATTGAACATGAACATACTTTGGTATTTGGTTACTGCAACTATAGTATGTGGGGTGTCCCCGGGGGCTTAGCAGTCTATGTCTATACCGTGTATCCATGCAATAAAATCATGCAACTTGGTTCGAATCCAACCAAGGAACTTTGTGATATGTCATCTCTCTTTGCATCTCCCAGTGTTTATTGTCACTACTGCCATCAATCAAATACTGCCATAAAAACAATCTTTTAATAAAATACACCCTGTTTTTTTTAGATATGTACATGTCCATGGCGCTTTGGCCACAGCATTCTGTCTGGTGCAGCAGAGGACAAACAAACATGATTGATTACTACTCCATCCTGCTGGTTATGTTTGCATATTACATCCAGGCCCTAATTGAATGGGTGTTGTTTTGTTTTGATATTTTTATTGTGATCGCAGATGGTCAACTGCTCATTCAATCACATCATCCGGCAAGGCAAAGCATGCACACTGCCACAGGCATACAGAAAGAAACACACAGAGGTGCTACAGTATACTCTGCTTCGATTCCTACACGTCAGCATCATTGTTTACCAAATCCAGAGTGCCACATCCTTTGCAGCACAGTGACAGTGTAACCTCCAAAATTTCAGGAGTTTGCACCACACTCATTAGCATTCATCAGTGTGAATAATGCTGCCTTGCAGGGTAGACAGCATGCTCAGTGCTGCACCTTAACCCAAAGTGCTTGTGGCAGCATGATAATGTGAATATAATGCACTTCGTCTAATTGCTGCAAAAACACCCAGGCTGGCAATTTGACCTGCTACTATACTGTCAAGAGTCGTCCTATGAGAATAAGCATTTGTGTAATTATGGCAGATGTGGCATGTTTCACTGATCACTGTGTTGTACGTTGTACTGAAAGACAAGGTGGAGACCAGGGAGGAGAGTGTAGCTGACATTCTAGCTGGACTTGGGGTGAGCCCTTTAGCATATTCAGTCTGCACCTGGTTTGTTCCTTCAATACATAAAACTCTGCCACAGTTTACTACAGTATATTGCAGCACATATGGTGTGAGTTTTTATATTACAGGATCTGGTGAAACTTTTTTTTATCATCATTATAAGCTTTCCCACTGTTTTGCATCTTTAACAAGAGATGCTCGTACATCCTTATGCATTGATGCTGGGTGCTAATCAATGCAGATAATTTCTGTAAATCGCTTAAGCTGATGTAACGCAAAGGTTGCCGGTTGCCGTGTTTGTGCTGCCATAAGTCAGAGAGTTGCATTGATACTGTTGTCAGTCGTGCTATTGGGTCCACAGGTTGTGTTATGGTGTTATGAGTCCCTGTGCAAAATAATGTGAAAGATTAATCATTTGGACAGGAAACCAAAACTTGCCGACTCCTGAGGGGGAATATTGTGATGGGGAAATTTTTTCATCCTCTCACAAATGAACACAGAAGAGAGAGGAGAGAAATGCTGACTGTGTTTGTATCTTTTTTCTTTCTTTCTTTTTTTTCTTTCTTTTTTTTTTTTTTTTTACAACTGATCTCATCTTTAATTTGGCAGAATACTTTAAATATATTTAAGAAAATCCCAAACACAAATATATATTATAACACAATGTTAATAGAAACAATGTACAAGGCAATGATTGGAAAATAGAGAAGCAGTTTGTTCAGATGCCAGCCTCATATCTGACTGAGGTGTAATGGCCCCCAGCAATATTGATACTGTACTTACTGCTAATGTGTTGCAAGTCCAATTTGGTGGCCTTTTGGCGGAATACACTTTCTTAAATGGCTTGGCTGGCAGAAAACAACATTCAATATGTTGTGTGTCCATTTTCTGGTTTAGTTTAATGGCTTCTTTTAAAGTTAAAAGACACTATCTCTGTAGCACATAAAGCAACAAATGCCCTGACATCAATAATAATTTAATATACAGTATATATCTATATCTATATCTATATCTTTATGTTATTTCTATTTGCGTCCCTTTTTCATTAATTTCTCTCATGCTTGATCCTGATTTACTCGATTTCTGTATTCATGTCTGTGTTCTGCATCCTGCTGTGAATGACCAATCAGTGGCAAATGTTTACAAACAGGTCTAGGTGTGTGTGGACATACATTGTCGGTGTGTCGAGGTCAAACAGGTGATGTTGCCTTATCTTGTTTCCTTGTTCAGGCTGTTGTTCACCTGCTGGCTCGGGTCCGCGGTCACGTTGAGGAAATTGAGCATTAGTGAGACATTTCTGGGCTTTAAATATGGGAGATGGCATTGCGCTGACATCCAGTCCCTCACCCCCCAGCCAACTGGCCTGTGTGTGTGTGTGTGTATGTACACATGAGTGATAACCTTGGATATTTGCATTAACCAATTCATCAAATCACCAGACGTGCAGCCATCCAATGTACACAATTGATATATCCAATCACTATCAATGTCCGATGGCGATATGATATCATTCCATCTCGCCTGTGTCCTTCAAGGTTACACATATTGGACTTTAAAGATAATGCTAACTGCTGTTGATGTCAAGGCCCCCGATGGACTCTGGTACACGCTCCCTGGGAGCACCATCTAATTCAAACCAGTCTATTTAAAGAGGTCACTGGTGCTGATCTTGATTTCTGTCCTTGACAGTAGGTGAGCCCCCGAACATGTGCTGCAGTGATTGACCTAGACCAGCATCATGGTATAGGGAGATGGAACATGTGGGACTGGGGACGTGCCTGGATTGCCAACCGGGCATAAACCAGGGGCCCCAAAGGCTCCTGGCTTAATGTATGTGAACTGATTTATACTAATTGCAAATTTGTTTGAGAATTTGCACCTCTCAAGCTCAATATCAACTGAAATGATAAGGATCCCTTTGTCAAAAATTTGTTTTAAAACTTTCATTCTGTTGTTTTTATGCTCATTTGTTGCATATTTGTAAATGTGTTTAATCAAATGATCAGACAGCAAAGCCGTTCCATCATTTAAAGAGAAGCTTTACATTACACAGAACAGAGGGTTATGGGGCCAAGCAGCTCATGTTTGCCATGGCGTTCCAATTTGTGTATAGAGGAGTAAAATTATACCTAAAAAAAGAACACCATCACTTTGGGCAATGTTCCAGATGGATATTTAATAGCCATTACCTTAACTGCACCAACTGATTCTGCCATCACCAGTTTCCTCTTTTTCAAATTTTTGTACACTTTGTACCTTTTGTACAACTACTTTCTAATTTTAAATAGCACAGTCCAGAAAATCCCTCTGCCACTTCTGTGAAAAAGATAAATTGGACTTGTCCTCTTTGTGTTTCTTTCTCTCTTCCCCTCTTTATTTCCCTGGCTCCCCACACACACAAATACCACATACAAACATGCAAGATGCTTTCAGAACAATTTTGCATTTCATTTCAGAGGAATAAAAGGCTGTATCCCAATTTTTTAAACTTATTTAGCAGTGATGTGGTCTGAAGGCATTTTTTCCAATGTCAACGTCAGTCCAATATGACCACAGTCTTCTTGCCATTTAATGTACTGCACCACAATAGTTGAGGGATCAATGCTTTAGGGTCATATACGTGTCATTCATGGCAATTGATTCACTAATAAAGTTAAAAAATACTGATCCAGTGTCATCATCTTTGATGCTCGTGATGTGTCTGAATTCTAATTTAAAAATAGATCTGATGACCAGGCTTATGTCTGGGAAAACCATCCAATGCTTATACACGCCTTTTGGATATAGTATACAATGCCACTAAATGTTCTATAAGGCTGACATGTGCGTTTTAGGATGGATTATGTCTTGGTCTGCTTGCACGAGGTTTACACACAGTTATTTATGGCCCGATACTTCATTGCACTTAACCATCAGTAGGAGTCAATAGGGACTTCCTTACCTCTGTAAGTCTAAGACATCCCACCCTAAGGGTTTTTTTTTTTAATTTGACTTCCTAGTTAAGCAGAAAGGCCAAATGCTGTTTAGGCAAACCTTAAACTTTAAACTCAGTCACATGTGTCATGGCTCCTCTAACTGTTTGGTACCACCATAAGCTTGCATTGGTTTTGATTCATAGTTAACCACAACAACACTAGACGGATACATTGTACATAATCAGGTTGTGCCCTGCTTTAATAATATTCCTCACAGTAACTGTGTTTACATTCCTTTGTTAACTTCTTGGTAGGAGCGAGGGCGGGAAGGTACTTCATTACTCAGTATGAAATAATTTCATGCACTCTGAGTATTTACATTCTTTTGTTCATTGAGATCAATGATTGCTAAGTACTGTAGCAGGTGCTTCAAGTTGCACTGGCATCAGAAAAGGAGAAAACACAAGCATGGTATATCCATAGACGCCATAGCCCTGCAGTGTAGTTACATTTTTAAGGAGATGCATGTCAGATATGGTGCAGCAATTGAGGCTAAGTAATCCCGTAAACGCACATCTGTAAATCCAGTTTAAGCCAGGTAAAACCCTGGTGGATAGATTTCTCTGGACGTGGAAAAGCTCAGTTGATCCGTATTGTTCCTGTGAGGTGATGATGCCCAAACATATATCAAGTTGGTCATGGGTGAGGGACTCGACCATGTTTCTCAAAACAATCTTAAGGTGAAGATGATCTTATTGCTGTTGTAAGGTGGTATCTTAACCTTAAGGTGATTTTAGGGAACAGTGCCCTGATAGAGTTTTACTGCACTGAAAAATCTGACAAGAGTCCTGCACTGAAAAATCCCAACGGATCCTGTCAGGAGTGAGACTCCCTTCCCCTCATCCATCATGAGGTGTGCCAGGCAACCCCGTGCAGCCCAACACGCCCTCTACGCAGCGCGCAGGTTCAAGCCCTTGTCCAAAAACAGAGTCATGATGAGAAGTATCAAAATGAGTTATTGCTGTCACCATAAAAGAGAACCCCTGAGGACAGATGGCAGTCCGTGGATCATTGCACCCACATTAACCTTCCTGTGAAGGGATCAGGCACAAGCTTACTTTCACGAGGCAGTTGGGTCATTGTTCTAAGAATACCTTTTCTGGTTTCTGGAGGGCAATCATAGAGACCTACGTTAAGGAGCTCCTCTGGCTGAAAATGCTTCCGGGCCTGGCAGATAGACAAAAAAGCAATGAAGTCATCAACAGAAACGACAGACAGGCCCTTGGCAGCGGTGGTAATGCTATCCCTCGAGTGTAACTCACATCTGAGGGAAAGGTTAGCGCACAGCTGAACTCTATCCATTTGATTACCGTGACAGAGGCAGAGGTAATTAAGTGAAAAGAGTTTAATTACGTTGAGTAGGATTCAATAAATGTTTAATAATAATAATAACTTTATTTGTATAGCACTTTTCAAAAAAATAGTTACAAAGTGCTTCATAGAGCATTGGAACACTGAAAGCTTCATTAAAATAAAGGATAAAATAAAAACAAAGCAAAGCAAAGCAAAGCAAACAAACAAAAATACTCAAAATCCAAGCACAATAAATATGAAATAAGCTAACAGCAGACCAGATTGAGAACAGGAGAAAGCCTGTCTGTACAAGTGTGTTTTAAGAAGAGATGTGAAGGTTGAAACTCAGGTGGTGAGCCTAAATTTCTCTGATAAGGCGTTCCAGAGTCGGGGGGCCTTTCATTGTTATCACTGGTTACAGGCAGTGCAGTGCAGTGCAGTGTGAGATAGGTGTGCCACCAACATGTATCACTGGATGGCAGTTTCGATTGAACGTGGGTCCTGAAATTAAAACTCCCAGAGCCACCACACTCAGCTATTTAACTTGTACAAGCCGACAGTCACTTGAGAGGAGCAGGCAATCTCTTTGATAATTCATCCAGAGAATTGTTTTTTGTTTCACTGGTTATAGAAGTAATTAAAGTAGCAATTTGTGATGTTTATCATTCCTACTTTACAGAATCTTTTAAGATATAGAAAAAAAATGGTAGCTCCTCAATTTGAACAGAACAATTTAAAAACCATCATCTTTCACGGTGTAACAATACATGGTTTCCATTAATGTACTGATATTATACAGCACAGTGATTATGTTGGCAAGAATACCGGTAAAAAATCTTTCAGTCATGCGTTATACACAAATTGAGAGGTTTCAGCATGTCACGTGATGGTTAATTTAAATCAAAAGCAAACATAACCACTTTCCTGTTAAGTAATGCAGTCTTTATATAACAGCTTCATCCCAACTATATAGATACATTAAAAGAATGGTTTCTGAACCTTATCTTGACTGCGGCCGATTGCACTTCAAGGTTGGCTGTGTGTTTTACTGTCCATTGTTGAAATGGTATTGAGTGATGTCTTTTTTAATGACTGCATTCATCAGTAGCTTTCGGTCATTTGAAATACAGCTGGACTGCGTTTTATGCAAGGTGTTTAATTGTCTGCTTTCTAAATGCCCTCTTGGTATTTTATTGAACTAATTTATTCTGAATGGAAACCCTAGAGGGTATAAAGCCATCTGTTTGACATTGCCAGCTGGACCCTGTCCGATAAGAGACATTTTTACAGTGAGGTTAAGCTTCAGGGTTTAAAAATACACAATGCAGCCAGATTGGTAAGTGTGGGCCCTTAAAGTTGTAAGAGGAATAAACTGATTCCAAACTATGAGGGAGAAGCTACTGAAAACACACTGATCAGATCATAAATTATGATTTCAATCTTTGTGTCCTAAACTAAAGACAGAGTGTTTGGAGAAATCAATAATCCACAGAGAGCAGGAAGAGACGCTTTAAAACAGCTGAGATAACAGCTGAACACCTAATATAAGATAGAGAGAAATTTGTGCAATGCCAATGAATAAATTATTGTCTTTTTTTTTACTGCAAGGTCAGCTCTGTTGCTTGGCTCCTCCAGGGAAACCTCCGCCAACACATATGAGCTCACACACACACACACACACACACACACACAAACACAAATGCAGTCCCACACACTGGTCAATTGCAGGCACGCCACCAACACATGCATCACTGCAGATGTCTTCCTACACAGAAATGCATCTTATGAGAGCACACACATGCACCTGCAGAACATACCGTACAATTTCATGCATGCATGCAACACGCAACTATAAGAGATGCATTTGTGCATAAACACACATATACAGTCTCCTTTTTAAGGCTTTTTCTGAGCCTGATATGTTATAATGAGTACTGAGTTATACAAAGGGCACCTTTACAGTGAGTCTCTTGACCTGTGCATGTGGGAAGTTGTTTGCTGTGGGAGAGGAGGAGGTTCAAGGGTGAACACGGCTCTTAGCAAATACACTGAAATTACTGCACAGAGGAGACAACCAATAGAGTTTCAGATGTAGTAACAAAAAGCTTTGCCGGTGCTTGTTTCTCACAATCTTGCTGGTACATTTTTACTTTAATATACAACTTCACTAAAATATCACATATTTGAAGATGACACATGGGGTAAGATGGAAAGATAGTGTAAAGCCTCTGCCTTGACTGTATGTACTGTATATATATGAGCTCACATAAATATCCCCAAAAATAAATCGAAAGGATGGTGAATGATTAAACTTTTTAGGATTATTTATTGTGTGCTGAGCAGACATGCTGGGAGTTATTTATTTGCGGACCATCAAAAACATTTATGAGTGTGTTTCAGCAGTATGCTCTAAACAAGAAGTCATAAATCTACCAGTGTATCCACACTCCTCTCCTCTCCCTCCCCCTCTCTCTCTCTCTGTTGAGCTGTCTCCACCTCGCTATCTCTCCCTCCACCTTTTCATCCACTCATTTCTCATTTCTCAGCGTCCCTCATCACCCGAGTAAGTGCCGGTGCTCATAAAGATTTGCCATCAATTTCAAATTCATCAGGTCTGATTGGATTTTGGAGGGAGAAAAAGGAGGTGTCGCCGTTTGATTTGGTGTTGCCTCCTAAACAGTGAAGTGGAACACATTTCAAAACTAACGTCCTTGATACAGCAATGCTGGGAAAAATAAAGTAGGATAGACTATGGCCACAAGGTAAAAAAGATTAACACGATGTGCCACAGTTTTCAAGATGGTACTGCACTCCATTAGCATATTCATCCATTTGCCAGATAAGCATGTCCTCTCCAATTAAAAATTTAACAGCCTGCCTGTCTAAGCAAAATATGATGTTCATGAATGATGTCTAAATTACTGAAAGTCTTCCAGCAGTTTGAGCACAATCTCTAAGCACACACACACTGTTACAGTCGGAAATCTGTCTTGTCTCCACAAGGTGGTGTCATGCTCATTAGCTGAATGTTGCAGCTCATTTTCACAGCCAGTCTGACTCTTGCATCAGTGTACATAGTTGTGTGAGTGATACTAAAACTACAACCTCACCCCTTCCCATATCTACATTATTTGCTGAAAGAAAGATGCAAAGTAGATCTGAGCCCATAAATATTAGAATAAATGTGCATGTGTATTTTATTGTTTATTACAGTCAGTTAAAACTGTCTTGTTATCTTGTAGTATGAAGTGCCATGTGCGACTATACAAAATCATTCACTGCTGAAAGCAGTTCAGTGAAGTGAGACGGTGAAGCCAACCACTCATTACCACAGTTTGGGAGGTATCAGCCCGAAAGAGCTGGCTGTCTTGACCCGTCCATTGACCTTCAAAATAATGGTTGCAGTGGAGTGGAGACAGTTCATTACCCACAATGCCTGTCAGTCCACTAGCTCATACATCCTCAATCACTAAATAAGGGCAAGAAAACAGGTCATCCTGTTGTGGTGAGAGCTTGACTCTCATCTCTATCTCCTCTTTCCTGAGCCTTCCAACCTAATCTCTTCCTCCGTGTCTTCTGACTTTCATTTGCTCTCTGTCATTATACATAGCTTCAAAAATAAATGGAAATGAATCAATACATTGATTTTCTAAACCTGTAAGTCCCCACTGTGTGCAAAAACAAATGATGAGTGATTATGTAACACAATTATAAGTAAACCGCTTTCTTCCCCAGACACATTGCCCTGGTGGTCAGCTCTAGTTGTGGCTGAGTTTACCCAGGCATGTCTCCCTTGGTGTCAGGGTTAACAAGCTTTGTCTGGGCTAAGCACGTGGAACTAACCACGAGTCATGATCAGCTTACTGATCCGCATCCAGCATTTGTAGAGCCTGCAGGTTGCACTACACAAACTTGTTTTTTCTTCAATATTAGTTGTTATTTACACCTGCTAAATGCCAGGTGTCAGTTAGGTCAGTTTGATACAACAGGTGATAACACTATGGCAGGAACAACCCCCCATACTGTACATAAACATCCCATGAACTCTGGGAAAAATAACAAAGGTTTTTTCCTTTTAAATTTGCAGCTATACTAAATATTTTATTCATCACAAATAAATAGAGGAGTAACATATCTCCCTCTGCAAAACGCTGTTTAATAATGATGTAAACTGCAAAGCTTTTAAAAAACATTTCACAAAAAAATAACACAATATGCCTCAAATTACGAAACATTATGCTAATAACCTCAAACTAAATCACTACAGAGCGTCTCTTACATTAGCATAGTCAGACATTTTCCACTCTGAACTATGCATACTATCCTAATACTGAACCATACATATTTCTTCATGTATGCATAGCCTTGTTAAATAAGGCAAGGTAATATGTATACATATATTCAGGATTGGCAGTTAAATTGAATAAATTGCTAGCCCTGCTAAAACGGCTACTCTTGGCAGTTATGCTACAGCTTATGATGGCAATGACTTCCTGCTTACACAGTTCCAGCTGGTAGTTTTTGCTTATGAAGAACCTATGAAATACTTAACACACAAATTTAGTAATGAATTTAAGATTAGATTAATCCAGGGCAGCATGTTTTTTTTTGTTTTTTTTTAACAATTTAACTCCTAAATACAGTTTACTGGTGATGCTGGTTATCTCAGAGCTGGAGCTTACTTTTCTCTCACTGACATTGTAAGCCACTATGGATAAGAAAATCCACCAGGTCGGTGGCTGAAGTGTAAATGTAGTGTTAATGATCGGCACAGGGCACCACATTGACAGATGGAAGAATACTGTTAAAGAGGATTAAAGGTTGGCTCAGGGGAAGTGTTCCACCAGGTACATCAGGGGATGGAGCACAGAGAAGCACATGAAGTGCATTGATTACACTCTGGAAGCAGCGGCAACACACATCCTTCACATCTTCTTCCTCAGTCCTGGTCTGGAGATATTGCTGATCTGTGTGATTTGATGAAAAGGACTGTTCTGGTGTCATCAACTGAAACAAATCTCTGACTTTGCTTTAAAAGATTACAAAGAAACAGGCTATTAAAATATCTGGATTCATGCTCTACCTTGAATTTTATTTCTAGAAAAATCCAGCACAATACATTCACACAATTTAAAAAAAAAAATTGAGAAAGATCTGGAATACTGACAAATACAATGCTTCACTACCAAGTGTGTGAGGGTGCAGCCTTACAAACTGAGCAGATGGTGTAGCTAGATGGGATAGAAATGATACTGTCTCTGACCTGACAAGCAACAGCAGCCTGTGTAGCTCATGATTGTTTTTCCAATTTGACCTGTGCGAATCCACACAGATAATCACAGGCACCAGGATCAAGGATTTAGACCTTAGGGGGTTCCAGCAGTCATAATGCGCGCAGTCTCAAGACAATGCAGTTGAGCTCACCTCAGCTTAGCTCAGACCAGCTGGGGCTTTGAGAGATGGAAAACAAAGAATAGAGAGAGGGGGCTGGGGGACAACTGACTCATATCAACTCATGTGAGTAAACTCACGGATATCACACATAGAAAGCAAGAATCAAAGTTTAAAAGCAAACTAGGAAACTTTCTCCCAAATAGCAGCATAGTGCCCTGTCAAAAGCATTTACTTGTTGTCAAACTCACTAAACATTGTTGAATCTTTAAAGGATTTTATTTTTCCTTTAACCATAAATGTTATCTGTGGGGGCCAAATGAGAAAATAAATATAAAATGGATAGATTAATTAATAAATGCACACTAATAAAAAGGTAATAAAGTCAATTATATTTTGCAAAAAAAGGACAAATTGATCAAAAATAACGGAAATAAATTTATACAAGAAAAAAGAGAAGTAAATAAAAACAGCATTATTAGGAAATCTATATATATAGCATATATATAGGAGAGATGCTTTCCAATTTGACACCATATTTGTCAAATCACACAAAGATATTTTAACTCCCCCTATTACTCATTTAATTAACTTGTCTTTTAAACACAGCTCCTTTCCTGATGATTGGTAATGTGCCATTGTCACGCCTATTTTTAAATCTGGAGACCGCCTTGAAGCCAGTAACTACAGACCAATAAGTATACTGCCAGTACTCTCAAAGGTTGCCGAGAAAGTTGTCATTAAACAACTGACAACATTTCTTAACACAAGCAATTTTGGTCTACATTGTATGCAATTTGGCTTTAGAGCAAATCATTCCACCAAAACTGCTACCTTGCACTTAATAGAGCAAATTAAATCAAGACTTGACAAAGGAGGAGTAGTTGGTGCTGTATTTTTAGATCTGCGTAAAGCATTTGACACAGTCAATCATAATATTTTAAACTCTCTAAATTTAACTTAACTTTAATTTAAATTTAAATTTAACTTTAACTCATCTGGAGCACTGGCATGGATGTCTTCATATTTATCTAATAGGATACAATGTGTTAAAGTTGGTGACACACCGTCCAGTAACATGAAGTGCACAATGGGTGTTCCGCAAGGGTCATTGTTAGGTCCCCTATTATTTAGCTTATATATTAATGATCTCCTTCAACAGTGTCATGATGTAGAACTACAAATGTATGCAGATGACACCATTGTGTACACACATGCAAAAACAGCTGAGTTAGCTGCTGTTAAGCTAACAATTGCATTGGAAAGGATCACACATTGGCTTGATCAATCATGACTGAGTCTAAATGTAAACAAAAAAAAGATATGTTTTTCTCTAAAACTATGGTACAACCTCCTGACACAGATATTTTCATCAAAGGTGAAAAAATTGACATAGTTACTAATTTTAAATATCTCGGTGTGACACTGGATCCCAATTTGAACTTTCAGAAATATGTTAAATAAAATGGTTAAAACCATAAACTACAACCTAGCAAATTTTAGACATATTAGAAACTTTCTCTCTTTGGGTGCAGCCAAGATATTTATGCATGCTATGATTTTTTCCCATATGTCTTATTGCATCACATGTTGGGGGCAGGCTGGAGAAACAGCCATAAAGCCTCTAGAGTCCTTATACAAACAAACGCTAAAAACTCTGGACAAAAAGCCAATGCATTTCCATCACTGTAGGGTACTGGAGAAATACAATTTACTGAGCTTTGAGAATTTTAGATTATTCTCAAATTTGTGCCTAGTTTATAAAATTTTAAATGGTTTGGCCCCTCCTCCACTATGTGACTTTATGTACACTTGCTCAGTAAGTTCTATTAGATCCTCCAGAATATCCTCTATACAAGATAGTACCATACCATCTCGTCGCACTGCATTTGGGCAGTCAGCTTTCTCTGTGAAAGCCACAACTCAGTGGAATGCCCTATCTGATGATATGAAGAACTGTAGTTCAATCAATACATTCAAGGCCAAATTGAAAAATCTACTAAAGACCAATCAGCTCTGTGACCACTGAGTCTTAACTCCATCTGTGGTCTTCTCATTAGTGCAGGTTGTCTTGCTTTTAATTTGACAAGTTTGCATTATTAATTTCTAATTGACATTGTGGGTGTATGTGATGTGCTATTGTGTGTAGCTTTGTATTTTGTATTTTGTATGGTGTGTTCTGTGTGTTTTTTGCTTTGTATTGTTTGTTGTTGTGCTGTTGTATGTTTTGATTGTGGGGGACTGCAGATGCAAATTAGCTCTGAGCTAACTCCAGTGCAATGCATCTTTAATGTTTAAAAACTGCACACTGTCCCAATCAATAAATCAAATCAAATCAAGTAAATTAATTAAGAAATCCAATTATATATTATATTTTGTGTATTATATTTTGAATCAAACTTTTATTTTTATTTCCACTTTTCTCTCTATTTTTTTTTTTTTTAACTTTGTCACCTCTGCACCCTCATACACATTTTAGTTGGTCTGCAAAGTGGTCTTATAAACTTTTCATAACTTTGCTGTTAGCAAAAAATAATAACAGCATAAAGTGTTGTTTTGCATTGAATGCAGAATCTGTTCAGAATAAAACTATGAGATGAGACCCCAAGAGACCCATACCTTTTTACTTTGTTATGGTGTTTACTTAACCTAAACACAAAGCAAAAACAGAACATGGAAAAATACCACTGAGCAATTTCTGATTCTTCCAGATGCGATACCAACTTTGCTATGTGCACTCTTTCACAAAAATTACATAGAATACTCCTGCAAAAGTACTTATCATTAAATGTTTTCTCATCAAACAATACTGTCAGTGTAGTGTGAATATCAGAATAGTCTGAAGAATAATTTTACATTTGTACATTTTGTTATTCACACCAACTTTACAAGATTTCAGAATGTTTTAATTGTCCTGATGAAATACATAGAAAAATACCAACATCATACATTTTTCTCCTTTCAAAAGAAACAAGCATTAAAATATGTTTCTCTGGCATAAATCTGTATCTTACTAAAGCCTGAAAAGCATGCCTTGGAGCTCCCAATTATATGCTTAGAAAGAATTTAATCCCCAGTATGACTAAAGAGATTCCCTGGGCAAACATGAAATTTGCATTCTTGTTTCCGAGTGATTTACAGTGTCTGAAAGGCTTGTCACTGTCTGATGGAAAAATCACCAGAACGAGCATGACCATCATGAAAAGTTTTGTTGGTGCTAGTTGGTTTAATGGATGGGGAAGTGGCTTTTTGTTTGATTTTAATTCGACGATGTTGCATTTGAAAAGTCAAACATGCTGAGTACCTTTGCAGCAGTGGACAAATAAAGTATCAAAAAGCAGTCAGCCACCCAGGTCTGCTGTGCCTCCCCAAGGACACCACCACTCTTAAGAGGCAACCTCATTTATAAGTGATGGAACACCAACGCAGTACCACATGTTACCAGTACGGACCACACATGCACGCACACACACACACACACACACACACACACACACATACTAACAGCACTTAGGCTGTTGTGAACTTCTGATTGACAGCTCTGCAGTTAATGCACTCTGCATATCGCTGCTCTCAGCCACTTTTGTGTACAGCAACATATTAACCTGTCCTTTTTATACTTTATAAACCAATAAGAGACTTTTCTACTGCAAGTAAGCACTTTAAATAGCTCACACTGGTGAAATGATTCACAAATATTCCTCCGTGGTGCCTGAGGATGTTCTGTTGCCAACAAAACACTCAATATGCAAATAAGGGCAAATGTGTCAAATTGGAAATAAAATTTTTATGTGTATTAGTAATAGTGGTATCAAATGCATGGGTGAACATGTGGGGGAGAATGCAGAGAAAGATTTTTGCAGCGATTTATGCAGTGGTTTTTATGCAGTGTGCAGCATGCCCTTTGCATAATAGCATGAATGTATAATTTAGTCCCAAGTAGCCCTTCCAGCACCAGAGCACAGCAACCGACTCATCAGCAGTTGTGGCGTCATTCGACAGGTGCAATGGAGCATCTGAACATAAGTGTCACTGAACTGCTAAATACACATGCCTTCCCTGTGACCAACCAAATATTCAAATCATATTGTCATTATATATCCATTACATATATATCTCATTGTATATCTCTCTTCCATCTCCGCATTTGTGCATTGAATCAGTCCCTGCCACAAAGTTCCAAGGCAAACACAACCATTTTGTTATGCGGGTAGTAGTCATGTTTATTTATGTAATACAAACTGGTACGGGCAATTCATCAAACTCAATTGGACAGATAATACTTGGTTTGTGACACTGGCTCTGCTTCTGCTGCATGTGTGGTTTATCCACGAATATTGCTTGGTCAATAACACATCTCAAAGATAACCCATGAGAACAATAACCTGGCAAATATTAGTTTTGAGCAATTAGATGTATGGTAGATCTGGACTCTGGATCTGAGTACTGTATAGCTTGTGACATTTATAATGATGAATTGTAGTTTGTTGTTTGACAGCAAACTAGAGCTTTAAGATTTTTAATGAAATTAGAAAAATGTTTGCCTGTATACAAAGTAATTGGTTCATTAATTAATATATTGCATCTATAAATCAAACCTGTATCCGTAGTTGCAATTAATTTTTAGTGTTTTAATTCAGAGGTTAAGTTAGGTATTTTGTCAGCAGTAGGTGATTTGAGGGAGGGTGAGGGGGGATGCCATCCCCATTGTTAGCAAATGACCAAAATGCATCCCCCTTGTTAACCTGCCATCTCCCCTCTCCATCCACTGGTAGCAGAGAGAGTGCAGGGGCAGAGGGGTTGTTTAGTTGAATATGTTAGTCTAGTCTGCCTGACTCATTGATCCTTTATCTGACTGAGGTTTGCGCAAGTTAGAATCTATGCCCCCGACCATGGTTCTGAAATATCAGTAGCCTAACTGTGCTGTGTATTGATAAATCCATGGCACTGTCCGTGGCGCTGAAGTAGCAGACAGATTTGTGATTGCTTTTTACATTTTTTTCTCAGTCCTGCCTTTCTGTCAGTTTTGTCTTTGATCTATAATATTCTCTAAACTATATACTATAAGTGCTCAATTCTATACTACATTGTGGCCTATACACTCTATAGAGTAGTGTTACCTTCATGATCAAAGTGACAAGTAGCAACATGTAGTCGCAGAAGTGTGATAAGTGTGATAATATTCCTATAATATTTCTGTGATCATTCAGTAGCATCTGTGCTGCTGAAAATACACTCCAAAACAAAGCCACCTCTAAATATTTTATGGGAGACATGACTACAGATATAGTTTTTACTGCCTGGGAGTGGAGCAGGTAATCTGCACAGTGCTCAGCTGCTACAGTTACATAAAGTAACTAGGTAAAGTTATATTGTCAAAACTATGGTGTGTTTTGAAAAAGCATCATTAAAATGCTTAATGTCCACATCCAGTAAAAGAATAGGCCTACACAAAATATGTATTTAGACTAATAGCAGTTCTATTTAATCAAAATTATAATCACAATTATAATATCAGAATTAGGCTAGGCCTATATGATAATCCTGCAGTAGGAGGGTGGGAGGGTTAGGATTAGGGTTAAACCATAGACTGTAAAAAATATGGACGCAGTCACTGTGACGTCACCAACTGGTTTGAGGACTGCCGTTTTGAAGCCTTGAGTTTAGCACTTTGAGCATTTCCATCTTTGATTTTTGGAGCCAGAAGTGACCATATTTACACGAGAGGAAGGAGCTGACCCTAGAGCTAGCTGCTAACTTGGTTAGCATGGTGCATTTACAGTTTGTGGTTAACTGTGATAATGCTAAAGCTAATGCTAATTTTGCTGAACAAGACTTTTTTAGGTGACCAAAATGTTAGAATTAACTTTCATGAACTGAAAACACACCATAAAATAGTAGCAGCTACGTCTATACTGTGAATCAGGGGTTACATTACGTAATCAACATTGTCATTGTAATGACTTACCACAAGGTAGCCACACCCTAAAGCATACCCTACTTTATCGTCTATTTTACTTTAAATGGGACCACAATTTGAACATCATGATGTATTGAAGAAGACTTGAAACTAGTGATTGAGACCGTAAACTCGTTAGGAAAGTATTTATTGGGGTAATAAATCAAGTGAGAAGTAGGGTAATTTTCTCATAGACTTCCATACTATCGAACTTCTTTTTGCAACCAGTGCAGTTGCCCCTTGCTGGCCATTAGGAAAAATGCAGGTTTAAGGCATGAAAGTGCATGCAATACATTTTTTTTTAAGTTTTGCAAACTTTCTAAAGTATGACCAGGGTCTCTGTACTTAAGCACAGCTGTGTTTTGAGCTCAGTGCTAACGTCAGCATGCTAATGTGCTCACAATGACAATGCTAACATGCTGATTTTTAGCAGGTTTGGTGTTTAAAATGTTTATCATCTTAGCTCAGTGTGTTAACATGCAAATATTTGCTAATCAGCACTAAGTACAAAGTATAGCTGAGGCTGATGGGAATTAGTTTTGCAGGCATTTGGTCATAATGCAAAGATGGATGTAAGTCAGGGGATCACCAAAGTTATTAGAATTCACTCCAAGGGGCACATGAATGTCTGCACCAAGTTTCATGGCAATCTGTCCAAGAGACATTTCAATAAAAACCAAAAATATCAACTACATGGTGCTGCTAGCAGAAAAGTCAGGGGATCACTTAAATTATTAGGGTTCATCATCTAGGAATCACTAATGTCTATACAAAATTTGCCAGTCCATTGAAAATAAATGAATGAAAAATTGGACCTGCTAGTGGTACCAAATGAAAAGTCAGGTGATCACCAAAGTGATTAGAATTCATCATGGTGGCACTGTTGATATAGCAATATTAATGTATAGCAATTCAACCAGTGGTTCTCAAGAGATTTCACTCAAAATCAAATCTTTCAACCTCATCGTGGTGGAGGACCAAAGTCTGTAGGCTTCATCCTCTGGAGACCATAACTCTCTGTTCAAATTTTCATTGAAATCCATCCATTAGTTTTAGAACTTTAGAGAGATTTCAGTATGGAACAAAGTGGTGGACCGACCAACCAACAGACCAGCACTGCCATTCCCCAGAGCTGCCCCTATAATGGTATAAAGTGTTCAAAATGACCCTTTTCTCCTGTTCTTCTTTTTGCAGTGAGTAGCTTTCATATTATTAATTTACATTTTTAACAAAATTAGAAATTCAGCCTTGGCAGCAAAAATATACATTTTCTGTGGTAAAAGACCAGTTTACAATTCTCAGATGATACTTATTCCCTTGATGATAAAGCTGGTAGAAATGCTCCTATAATCCTTAGTTAATGATATACTTTATCTGATAATCCTGCTTGATAAAGATTCCCTGTGGAATATTTCCTTAATCCCACCATCAACAAGGAGGTCTTAAAGGTTGCCTTCAATCTATCTTGTCAAAAGTCACTTGCTTTATGAGAAAAGGCAGCTGAGTAGGCATTATCCCAAACACGGGTGGTATAGGAAATAGCTTTAACTGTGCAGTTTGATAAATGGTATACAGTATGTTCATGTGCAGCTGGGTGGTCAAGTTTCTTGAAAATGTCAGGGGGGCCCTGCCTTTCAAATACTAACAATAATGCAGGCAAACTTGAACGAATGCTCAGGTTCCTCAGGTCCTGTGGTGGAACAAAAGTTTCAAGTCTGTAAATAGGCACAAAATGAAAAAAGAGAGTTGATTAAAAAGTAAAAATCACATTTCCTCATAAAATCAGTATCAGTCATACAGGCACTTTAAAACTTATCATGAGTAACTGGAGATATCATGTTTGCTGCTTAAAGTATTACAACATGGGCATAGCCTTCTCTTTGAAAAGATGATGAGAGTAAATTGGTCACAAGGGGCAGCATCTTGCATTACAGTGGGAGAGAGACAAGGAAGTGGCTTGCCCCCACACTATTTAAAGCCCTTTTCGCACTGGTGAGGAGAACATCAAGATTGCTCAGCTCAACACAACCTTCATACAAATACAGTAAGTGCATCATATCTTCAACTTTGTCTTTTATTTTTTAATGCTACTGCTTATTTATCTATGAGACAATGAGGGTAAATGAAAATATGATTAACAATTACAGATGTTGTCATATGTTTTGCACTGTGAAAAGTATGTTTCAATTTCAAGTTGTGGGTGGCTTTTCACTTAAAATGTCAAAAAGTATTCAGTGTAGTTTGATAAAGATCAGTTATTGTTCAGAGGGTGAGTTATGTTCAACAAGTGTCATCAAATAATACAATCGGTTCAGCTTTACATCACACAATATTAACACAATCTAGCCACTTTAAATCTGATTTTAGTATTTTAGTACTTTTGTAGCCAATGATCTATCCTTAATTAAGAATACATCTATTATTAAACATGCACTGGTCATTGTATTTATTCTTAAGTAATACGTTATTTTATATTTTTATTAAATTATATGAGCAAAAGTTTACGTGTAACCCGTGCATGCAGGGATGTCATTGTTAAGTAAAATTATATCTACCCCTTTTATTTCTGCTGTTTGGGAGATGTGTTTCACAATGCCCATTAGTGCACTTCCTGTACACATGGCCTCTGCAAACAGATATGTGGCAGGCTCAATTTCAAAACCCAATGACACTAATTTACTGCTGGTGATGACACACAGTGGGTCATTATCAAATTTGATTTGAAGAAAACGAAGCCACATTGACTGGTTTAACTGTAAAATTAAATTCTTTCTTAACTACAGAGAAGGTAGAGTAAGGTATATTCACTGTGAGGACTAATATAAATTGCATTGTGGTCAAGACTTGAGTTGATCAAAGTATGAGTAGTATTATTATATCGATGGTTTGTAATGGATTCTCTCAGGTGGAAGTGTTTTCCAGTATCTTATTACAAACATGGGCAACCTACATTATACTGCATTTCTGGGTCCTCTTTGGAAGAAATACTATCAAAAATAATTTTACACCTGTAACAAAATTGGTGCGAACAAGGTAAACCCTTGTCCCCTGAAGCAAACATTGTATGTTGTAGTGAGAGCTACACTTTTACGATATGATTCTTACTGGCTAGAACAATCCATTATTAATCTGCAGAGCTTCCTGAAGAATAGTGAATCAATCAATAAATCAATTGCCATGGTGACCACAGCCCACAAAGGTTAATTATTGATCTCTCATCTGGAGGGAGTCACTCTGCTCACCTTAAAGAAGCCAGTAGAGAATGTTCATTCATGTGCACTGACCCACACAATATAATCTTGCACAAACTTGTCACTTGCTGTGCAGAAACGTACCATAAATCAAATGAGTGATAGAAACAAAATATCATTTTCATAAAATAACTCTAAACTTGGTTGCTGTTTTGACCTGAAAACAACTCCGATCAGTCACAGTACACACCAAAGGAACTCTACTGCATAAGGTCGAGGGAATTTCCAATGAGAATTCTCCATAGTAATTTGCTCACCAAATGCCATTTGTTGTTTGGCCTTTTGATGTGACTGAGGGCCTCATACAATACAATTACAAGCTCTTTTTCAATCTCGCTCACCCAGGATCACCCAAGGACACCTGGGACAGACTCAAACAAGCTGCCCCCCAGCTGTGAAGAACATAATTGCTTTCTTCAAGACAAGGGCTCCAACCACCAAACACTCTGTGGATCTGAATGCCCTTCTGGGTAAAGACAAAGTCATCTGTGCCCATATCCCCCCATGGCGAGAGAAGCCTATGGCTTAAGGCGTTATCTGCCCTCTCAGTCACATAACACTCTCTGTTCTTCTTACTTGTAAAGCAGGCTGTACATACTCAGTAGTATGACTTGATTGAAACTATGGTGGATTTGTTTTCTATTTTAGTATTTAGTTGTTGCATGCATAAGGACATGTTCATCTCTGTGTATATGTGGTTATGTTTAGACACGTGTCATTGCCATAACCCTTCATGCGGGCACGGAGGGCTCGTCTTCACCGAGTTACTATTGAGTGATGAACTTCAGCAGGGAGGTGGCCCGACAGACCAGTTGTTATACATATGTGATAGAAGATGAGGATCCAGCCCTGGCAAATCTAAATATATTTGAGGTGAGCAACTGTCATCAAGCTGTGTGGAAATTTAAAAAAAGAAAAGAAATAAAACGTATTTTATAAAGCAAATGGCCATTTATTAAATCACAAAGGTCTACAATAAAGTATTTTAAAAGAGGATTTATTTCCTCTACAAGTATTCATAATATGAGGAGTGTTTATGTAACACCCCATCAGTAATCCCAATCCTGTGTAACCTTAAAGAAAACCACTGTGAAGAGCTGAGTAGATGCCTGAATATGCCAGAGACCTGATAACAACTCTAGCATTGTATAATAATGTTATGTGAGTTGCAGTATTTCATTCAAATTGAAATTTTGATTATAATAGCCAGTGGTCTGAAGAACTGACAAACAGATGTTCTTCAACTATTGAAAAAGAAACATCAAGCAAGGTAGCTATTAATGACTATTAGTGTTAAAAAGCATTAAGACAAATGGAAAAGTACATACAGATAACATCAGGCTCGGCTATTATCCTCACTCTCACTGTATTATATTATTTTATTATTTATATTATTTATTAGTTGTCTGAGAAGGGTGACCTGGCTCTCCTGGAGAACTTGGTGAGGAAGAGCCCAGAGGTCCTGAAAGAGAGAGATGAATGTGGAGCCAGTCCCCTTCATCACGCTGCCGCAGGGGGCCACGTCACCCTCATCCAATCCATCACCACTGTCATAGACTCAAAGGGTAAGCATGCCTCAGCCATCGATCATAAGATGCACTCCAGCACAGGTAAAATATGTGTACTGTAGATCACTGTAAGTCTGTCTTTAAATTACTGTATGGAACAGTATGTTGATATTTATGCACTGAATCTGGTACATATAAGAGTAGCTTGTATCTACATGCATCTTTATGTATTTGTGTATGTGGGTGTGTCTCTCTGCATGTGCTCTTGTATTCCCTCCTAGAGCTGAACAGCTGTGATGAGCAGGGCAATGTGCCCCTGCACTGGGCAGTGGAGAGGAACAAGGCGGAGAGCTGCACGGCTCTTTTGGACCTGGGGGCCGACCCCAATGTCCTCAACATGGCCCTCTTGTCCCCTCTGCATCTGGCGGTCAGCCATGGACACAACAACCTGGTGGAGGTGAGGAAGCTGAAATAGCAATTTATATGAAATGTGTTTGCTGTTCTGTTCTTGTGTTTTCTTAGAAAAACAAGGTCATTGTAGCAGCAAAGTAATGTTTAAGTGCAAATGGCTCTCGCTACTCTTGTCAATACTTTAAACATATTCAAACATATAAGTACACGTATACAACTTAATGCATACAGTAGTAGTAATAGTTTTGTCAATGCTGATTCCATGGTAAAGTATATGTTACAGCTAATATTTCTAAATCTTTTAGAATGGCATCATTCTTTTTATTTTAGTGGTGCAAATTTAAATGTGATATTGCTGCTGTACTATTATGGACTACTAAGTCATTTTATCTAACCAAGCTTTGATCACTCTGATTTATGGGAGCTTTTTTTTATGTCAGATTACATCAATGAATCATAACGTCTATTGATTAAAACCCTAACTCTTCAAACAACAAATTACATCATCAAATAATGTAAAATCCAACCATAAATATCCATAACTAATAATGTAAAGCCATAACTAATAATGAAAGGCCAAACATCAACTAACAACATTGTAATTAAGGAAAAGCCAACCATCATAAATAGAAAGGTCAAACAATGAAGAATCTCCCATCAAACAATGAATAGAGCGGTAGAATTGTCATTAAATCAGAAAAGACAGTCCAAAAAAGAAACTCCACAAATTAAATATCCTTCATTATTTGTTTTGGATATTAATTATTAGATGGTTGCATTTTACATTTATTTGTTCATAATTAGATGTGATGATTCATTGCTGTAATCTGACATTAAAAAAAATCTTCCATACTGATTGAATGCCAACAGGAAATACAATGTAGTTTTCACATTTATTTTTTTACCTCAAATCTACTTTATGGAAAGATGGTAAGCTTAATAACTTTTACACAAACTGGAGCATCCACTGCTGTTCTAAAGTCGTGTTTACGTACTGACAAAACCTGACTCAACTATTTACTTGGAAAGACCTTGTCCTGTCATCCCTGTAGCATTTGGCTGTTGTTCATAGACTCACACAGCTGCAGTATGGTGAAGGATGTCAGTGTATAAGTAGGTGAGTTGAGGACACTGAAGACTGTAAAGTATTTATCTCTTCCCCCCTGCAGCTCCTGCTGTCCTACAATGCTACAGACTGTAACCTGCCTGGAGACCTTGGGAACACCCCAGTGATGCTGGCCTGCTCCATCAATAACTATGAGGCTCTCAGCACACTGGTATATACAAGAGTGATGCATTCATACTCATGTATTCATTCAGTTGTACTGTCTTCCTGCACCGGCTCGTAAAAGATAACTACTCATCTGTACAGAACAGATTATGTAGCTGTGCTTTATATTGATGGCCAGCTCACTGCAGCTTTGTCTCTGACAAAGAATTCTCTCTGTTTGTCTTTCTCTCCATCCATTCTCCTCTCTGTCAAAGATAAAGCATGGAGCACACCTTTGCCAACAGAACAAACTCGGCCATTACGCTGTGCACGCAGCTGCTTTCGCAGGTGCAAAAACAGCCATGGAAGTGATCCTGAAGGCCGGTACGACAAAAGGAATGATCTAACATCAAAAATTGAAATTGCTGACGATAGTAAAAAAAAGTTTAAACAAGGCCAAACAGCCTATTAAACTGATGGATAACAAACAAGTTCACCTCAGTCAGGTAGTAGCTGCTAGCAGACTTTTGAAGCCCCCAGAGACATTTTGTAGAAAAATACTCAAGCTGTCTTGTACAGAGGCCAACAGATTGTCACTGTGTTTATCCACCCTGGGAGGTCTGCTGGTAAATCCAGTGTTGTTGTGGAAAAGTTTAGTCAGAGCACAAAATATTATGATAATTTTGTGGTTGCTCAGCAAGGCAATTAATCAGCATTCACATTTTCTGTTATTTGAGGGTTTACACAGACAGCCCACCATGAATGAAAACAGTTTACTTATTACTTCCTTCCAATAAAACAGTAAAAACCAAGAATCTCAGTGTAGAGGGAGGAGGGTGTCTGATTAAGACCCTGCAGTTGAAATACCCATGAAAGATTGACAGAAGTTAAAAAATAAGCTTATACCAATAGGCATGAATAAAGAAACCTTTTTTTATAATCCTGATGTGAATTTAGAATATTACTCACAATTAAGAAACTGTTCATTCAATTCTCTGCTGACAGGAGAAGAGCTCGGCCACTCAGCTGAAGCTCACATCAACTATCTCGACAAGTCCATGAGCAGTCCCCTCCATCTGGCTGTACGTGGTGGAAACATTGAAGCCATCCGTCTCTGTATTGCCACTGGGGCAAAGGTTGACCAACAACAGGTAACAGTTCACTCTATGTTGGTATTGCACTAGCACTCTGCACTTTCCATAAAATATTTGGTTGTCAAAGCTCCAATGTTTGTTCTACCATTCTACATAAACACATTAACACCTGGAAGATGCAGATTACAAGCATCACTATTCATCTTCTGTCTGGCCTTTGTCAGATTTGCATTGTTTTTTTAATTTAGATCTCATTTGCCTACACCTGTAAAGCATTTCCCTGGCAAAGGGTTTCAGTCTTTGTACTGTTAGGGCACGTCCGTCTTATCACGCCCATCTGGGAGTGATCGTTATGTCTATCCCTGGGCTAGTGGCCAGAGCTACAGCAGGAATAGTGAGTACAGTAATAGCCTCGGTTGGCTAAATTGATACAAATTACCCCCACTTACATTGTGGAGCTGAGTGGAGCGATCACTGGCCTCCTCCTGCCAGTCCTGGTTATCTCATTAAAGGCTTGTGTTACAGCCCCCAGTGCTCAGCCAGCGAGTCTGGGAGATACTTTGCTAATGTTACACTGGGGAAGTGTACAATATGTATGTGTGTGTGTAAATGAGTATATGTGAGAGCCGGTGTGTATACTTATTCCTGTGTGTGTATGTTTGTTCTGCTCTGTCAAGCTCAGTATGTCACAGTGTCTGTTTAGAATCATTTTTGAAGAGCCTGTGAATATTCATTATATTTATTCATTATTCATTGCTCATAATATATCCATGTTTGTTGCTGTCCAGAATGACAGATCCACACCACTTCATTTGGCTTGCACCCAGGGTGCTACTGAGGTAGTCAAACTGATGCTCTCCTCCTATGACCGAGTGGAAGACATCATCAACTTAACCGATGGGGCGTGTCAGACCCCTCTACACAGGTGGGCTTCCCCTATCCCTCCACCCACATAGTTCACTGATCATAAGCAGTAAATGAAAAATTGCCGATTATTGTGCTTCCATTAATTGTATGTGTTGATGATGCCAATGGATGTGGCTGTGGAGGCTCTTTGTTGATTTCTACTGCATTTCAAAAATGGTAAGATGCAAATTTAGCTCCATAATGTTTTTTCTTCAGCCATCTGCCCATTGGACAACTGATACCACACCTTTTCATGATGTTCTTCTACTGGTCTGTGTAGCTGAGCTTTGTTGTTATTTGTTGTCTGCCAGTCCCTTCCCATTTAGGACTTAAATAAATCATATGACATTTGGGAGATATGCTCATTTGCTTTCATACCAAGATTTAGATGAGAAGACTGATACCACTCGGATGTCTGTCCCCTAATATATGGCCAGTATCCAAACAGCGTAGTTTAGCATAAAGACTGAAAAATGGGGAAACAGCTAGCCTGGCTCTGTCAAAGGTAAAGAAATCAATCTACTGGCACTTCTAAAGCTATTTAACTAAACACTTATCTTGTTTGTTTAAAACGTACAAAAATCTATGTGTAAAAATCACAGGTTCTGGTGTGGGACTATTTCTTAGCTGGATGCAGTGACTTCCTGGAGTCAGAAACTTCAGAAAGTGGCACATAACCTTCACAAAACTACAGAAGTAATTTTTGCACTTCTTATGGCAGATTCTTTTTACATTCGGACAAGGCCAGTCTAGCTGTTTCTCTAAGCAGAGCTAACTGGCTGCTGGTGGTGAACTGACATGAAAATGGTACATATATTCTCAATTAACTCTTGGGAATGAACAGAATAAGAATATTTCCTAAAAATGGCAAACTGTTGCATTAACTCCACAACATCAAATACAATTGCCTAACCCACTGAACATGGTGTTTGGCTGGCACTAATTCTACAGTATGCTGGTGGTGTCGATATTATACCTGAAATGTGAGTGGTATACTTTCCAGGTCTGTGCACCATCATAGCAGTTTGGCCATATACTGTACTGGCTTGGTACCACTGCCATATAGACATTTGTAGATTGCTATCATATAACCTGATTGTTTGTCCTGGAGTCTGGATGTTGTCAAGGAAGATGGTTCAGTCTTAAACCTTGGGATGTGTCCCATTTGTGGTGGAGCTGTGTGCCCAAGGACTGCTAAGCAATTAGCCCTATGCTGTAGATGGAACCCGATTCTTGCTTTGATTGAATTCTTTTTGGGCTCACTCACACTGGCATTTACAGTGCTGCTTGAAAGTTTGTGAACCCTTTAGAATTTGCTTTATTTCTGCATAAATATGACCCAAAACATGATCAGGTTTCCATGCAAGTCCTAAAACTAGATTAAGAGACATCAGTTAAACAAATGAGACAAAAACTTTACACTTGTTCGATTATTTATTGAGGGAAATGATCCAATGTTACATATTTGTGTGTGGCAAAAGTATGTGAACCTCTAGGATTATCAATTCATTTGAAGGGGAAATTAGAGTTGGGTGTTTCAGTCAATGGAACGACAATCAGGTGTGAGTCTGGGAGGCCCTGCCTTATTTAAAGAAGAGAAATCTAGGTCTTCACTATCAAAGTCTGAGCTTCACAACACAGGTTTGTGGAGGTGTGTCATGGCTCAAACAAAGGAGATGTCTGAAGACCTTAGAAGAAGAGTTGCTGATACTCACCAGACTGGAAAGGGTTACAAAACCATTTCTAAAGAGTTTGGACTCCACCAGTCGACTGTCAGGCAGATTGTGTACAAATGGAAGATATCCAACACCATTGTTTCCCTCCCCAGGAGTGGTCAAACATCAAAGATCACGCCAAGAGCAAGGTGTGTAATAGTCCAGGAGGGCACAAGGGACCCCAGGGTAACATCTAGGAAACTAAAGTCCTCTCTTGCAGTGGCTACAGTCAATGTTCATGAGTCCACCACCAGGAGGACATTGAACATCAATGGTGTGCATGGCAGAGTTGCAAGAAGAAAGCCACTTCTCTCCAACAAGAACATTGGTGCTATCTACGGTTTTCTCAAGACCATGTGGATAAGCCAAAAGGTGATTGGAAAAATGTTCTGTGGATGGATGAGACCAAAATCGAACATTTCGGCTTGAATGAGAAGCGTTATGTTTGGCGATGAGCAAACACTGCATTCCAGTAAGAACCTTATCCTGTCTGTGAAACATGGTGGTGGCAGTACCATGGTTTGTGACTGCTTTACTGCCTCTGGACAGCTTTCAATCATTGATGGAGGTATGAATTCTGACTTGAACCAGCAATTCTACAAGAAAATGTCAAGGTATCTGCCTGTGAAATGAAGTTCAACAGAAAGTGGGTCATACAGCTAGACAACGACCCTAAACACGCAAGTCGTTCTATCAAAGAATGGTTAAAGCAGAAGAAAGTTAATGTTTTTGAATGGCTGAGTCAAAGTCCTGACCTTAATCTGATAGAAATGCTGTGGAAGGACTTGAATTGGGCAGTAAAATTCCTCCAAGCCAATGTGCAGGACTGATAAACAGTTGCCGCAAACGGTTGAGGTTATTGCTGCAAAAGAGGGTCACACCACTTACTGAAAGCAAGGGTTCACATACTTTTGCCTCACGCAAATATGTAAGATTGGATAATTTTCCTCAATAAATTAATGAATAAGTTTAATGTTTCTGTCTCCTTTGTTTAATTGTGTTCCCTTTATCTAGTTTTAGGACTTGTGTAAAAAACTGATCACGTTTTAGGTCATTATGCAGAAATAGAGAAAATTCTAGAGGGTTCACAAACTTTCAAGCAGCACTATATATAGATCCTTGTGTAGTATGCAACCCTGTTAACACTCATATTAACACCTGGAAGCAAAAATCCTTACATTTACATTTTTTCTTACCCTGTTATCATTGTTTTAAATTGCTAGGCCTTATAGCGATTAAAACAAGTCATAGTAGTATTCATAAAAGGCATTATGATTAAGTTGTTGCTATTTTTTCCTGTTGGAACTGCCCTAATGCAACACTAAACTCACTAATTAATAGCTGGTATGATAACCTATGACCTCTAAGAGGGCCATGCTGGCTTCTTTCAACAGATATAGCATCATCTGTGGTTAGGAGATTTCTGGATTATCAAGTCTTTCAAGGCTATCATTCAGTCATGGAAATCATCTTTCATCCATTAAAGTCTCTCTCTTTATGTCACTAAAATACCAGGAATTAGTAGCCATTACAATCCAAGAGATAAAACATGTAACCATGAAGGGAAATCTGGCTGTTATATCATGCTCTGACAACACAGAATTGGAAATAATCGCCCTTTTCAACATCTGTCAGTATTAAAATAAAAGCTTGACTCACAAAGTGAGTGTGTTGTGTGTCTGGTTTACAACAACTGTGTTTACTTTTCCAGGGCTACAATATTTGACCACATGGAGCTGGCAGAGTACCTAATTTCTTTGGTAAATAAGGCACACATGCACAAACAAACATGAACATTCATTACCTCGCAGCTGCTATGCGCAGCGCATTCCCAGCTCCAGTATCATGTTATTCATTTCTTGCCTTAAGTGCATGGCATGGGATCAGGAAAGGTAAAACTGTATGTTTTTCTGTTGTTAATACTGAAATTGTCAAAATTTGTCAAATAATCTGTTCTGAGGACTTTCTTATAAATGTCATATTATGGTGGCCACAACTGCATGGATTTCATTTAGTGATTGGATCATTCTGTCACTTTACTATTGCGACCATGAGACAATATTTGCAATTTCAAACACACACTTTTTAGTTTACTACATGTTAAAAGGTGCTACCAAATGCTTGTTGACCACCTGTCACCATCTGTTGCACGTTAGAGACCATTTACTGTGTTGCTAGGTAAAAGCTTGGGTCCAAGTTCGTCTCCTGACTCAGTTAGCAAACACTGCAACAGGAAATAAACCTTTAAACACTAAGCGTGTTTATCTTTGAAACCATAAAACAGTTCACTGAGAGTGACATCACCTGGCACTAAGGACCAACTAGTAGCAGAGGATAAATTCAGTATCTGGCTTTGCCACTAGATTCATAGATATTTGTGATGGTTTATGGTTTTGATATGTCATAATAACTGTCACCAGCAGTTATTCTGTGTTAATGACATTTTATTTGTGGCATTTGTCAAAATCAGAGCCATTTTTTTTCTCATTTATTTGTGTTGCTTCTGGCCACTTTCCCCATCTCTGGTGTCAAATTTACTTAACTGAACAGAATTATATTCATGTCCATTTTTAGACACTCTTATTGGCACCATTTCCTACAATCCCACCAAATATTTTTTTGATTTATTTATCTAATGCCCATTACATTTTATCAATGAATCAGTGCTTTTCTTACACTACACATCTCACATTCTTCGGAACAGTATAGTTTTTGTATTTGTATATGTTTTGTATAGTTTTACAGTAAGACACCTTCCCATTTGCCACAGAACAGTGCATAATTCTCTATGCAAATTGTGGATGTGGAAAAAAATGTGAAAGGCAGGGTAGAATTTAATATAGACCATGCTAATTTTCCCATGACGGTCTCATTTGTTTCAGATAATTACAGCAATGTGTGGTGAAATTAATGCGGTAATTAATGAGGCAATGCTAAGGTTGAAGTGCATTCTCTCCTCAGGGTGCGGACCTAAACAGCATTGATTGTAAGGGGAACTCTCCCTTGCTGCTGGCTACAAGCTGTGGAGCATGGAGTACTGTGGCTCTGCTTCTGTCAAAAGGTAAGCTACATAGCCAGCTAAGCTCATATAATTTGTAAGGTGCCTGATAAATCAGGTTGTGCACATTCATGCATACATTTATGTCTTTTAGGGGCAAATGTAAATATAAAAGATGGATTTGGTTGCAACTTCCTTCATCTGGCCATTCAGCAGCCTAAGGGTTTGAAAAATCTCCCAGAAGATGCACTGCAGGTAATCCATGTAGCCTGTTTGTAGTTTATCAAATGCGCTCTATCCTCCTTAGACAAAGATGTCATGAAGAGATTGGAACCTACTCTAATTACTATACTGTTTTTGAACAATTTGTCTTGGGCCTGCTGTAGCTGCATGCATTCAAGGCCAGTGGATAAAGTTCATTACACTCTCACTAAGCCAGCTGATAGTCCTTTGAAACACAATAGGCTACCTAAAGGCACAATGATGTCAAAGCATTCAATATGAGCCACAAAGGAAGGCTGATACACTTAATAGTTGTTGTAGACAGAGCATGAATGATATCTCCCTGAATCTGAAATTATTACAGTACATTATTATTTATATAATCTGTGTGTGTGTGGGTGTGCACGTGTATGTATGTGTTTAACTGTAGCCCTGGATGGAAGTTATATAATTTGTGCCATTTTTTTTTGCTTGTGTGCTTTGTTTAATACACATATTAGTGTACATTGTTATGTATATATAAATAAATGTGTTTATAATGGGTCTAATTTCAGAATAGCAGTGTGAAGGCGTTGCTGAGCTGTGAGGATAATGAGGGCTGTACCCCGCTCCACTACGCTTGCAGACTGGGTATCCATGACTCAGTGAAGAACATGCTGGGCCTCTCGGGGCAGGTCGGCCTTGCATGCAAGTCAAAGGACAAGAAGTCTGCCCTGCACTTTGCTGCTCAGTGAGTTAGATTGGTCCCTGAGGGCATGATTTTCCATACCATTGAACTAAACAATGCTGATTTGACTTGATTTTCACTCAAAGTTGTTTAACCTTGGCAAGTTTGATCAAACAAGTGCAACGTAATGTCACTGCTGTTGACATTGACCAGTGTAATTTTGCACTATACTAAAATAATGTCTTAGGTTTGATCTTTTAATATATTAAATAAGGTTACGCTAGCCAAAAGAGTTTTCAGGTAAAGGTGGTGCCAGCTCAATGGGCAGCTTAAGATCACATCCCTGACACTATTCTTCCAGTTACTTTGTAACAAGCTATGTGTATTGATCAATGATTCCACAAGAGTATAAAACATTAATGAAGAATGGCTCTTCAAAAGACTTTGACTTACAACCTTCCTAAAGCCAAGGCTTTTATCTCTCTAATTGAACAACAGTGGTCAAATGAAAAATGTGACTGCATTTAAAAACGTTGTCTCACTGTTCAGTTGTTTAATCCTGTGATCAATTTATGTACTCAAAAGCTTTTTGAAGATGAACTGCTGTGACACACCCATTTTACAATGACCCAAAGGACTTGTCGAAAGGATAGAATTCAATTAGCAAGGTACTGGAGAAATGTTACTAATAGTGTGAAATGAGTGGACTTTCAACATTATTGTTATTGATTTTTTCTATTATGCACACCCATTTCATTAGAGCTAGAGGGCAAATGAAAGCCACCCTATGATATCATACCTTACATCTTTTAGACGCCTCATTCCCTTTCCTCACCTATCCCACTGCACTGAGAAGAAGGGCTGCCGACCTTCTTTAAAAGGCTTAGAGATACAGAAAGAGCATAGCGCAAGCTAATATGTCACTTCTCAGTATGACTTCTCCCAGCTTGCGGCACTGTGAATCATGCTTGAAAACACTCTTTACCTATGAGCTGCAGGGTGACACTGGACACTGGACACTGGACTTAGTGTTGGAAGGCCAAGGTTTAAGCCCTGTATCAGAAATATTTAATGTCTTTGAGCAAGATACTAAATCCCTGGTACTGTGCTGTAACTCCCTCTGACCTCCGACCCCCCGTGCTATGGGCAATGTACAAAAAGCTTTTCCATTTTAGAGATCAACAGATCATTGTTGACATCAAAGTGTTTTCAACTACATGTTCTTTTCTTTCAGGTACGGGCGCATCAATACATGTCACAGATTATTGGAGACCATCACAGACTCTCGCTTGCTAAATGAAGGTGATGAGCGGGGTCTGACACCACTTCATTTGGCTTCAACAGGCGGGCACACCAAGGTGGTACAGCTGTTGCTTCGTAAAGGAGCTCTCTTTCACAGGTAAATGCAAACACATGTGCACAGACGGAATAACATGTACATGCACAAACATAAAAAGTACATATATACACAAAAACATGTAGTACTGTACTATACTATCCTCTATGTACTGTTAAGCTACACTTGCAAAATCTGCAGTACTGGCCATCTGTTTACAGTTCTTATACATGTGACTTTATGAGAAGTGTTTGGCATGTCTACAGTGATTACAAGGGCTGGACGTGTCTGCACCATGCTGCATCTGAGGGATACACACAAACTATGGACATTCTCCTGTCAGCCAATCTAAAGTTACTGGATAAAACTGACGAGGATGGGGTATGAATAACTGTTATTTCAAAAAGTTTAACATTATCCAAATTCATAATTCATTTATGCATTTTTGTGCGGTGACAAGTGTGAGAAAAAAATGACAGTATATGTAAGTTGTTTTCCAAATATTCCCACACTACCAGTAGCATTGAATAATACAGACGTTGTTGTTCTGTGATAAATACTAAGCACTGTCTCCTACGGTGTATTGCCACACCAGAACACTGCACTCCACATTGCAGCAAGATCGGGGCATGTGGCTGCAGTCAGGCTCATGCTGGCTCGCGGGGCAGAGCTCATCTTAAACAAGAATGACACATCGTTCCTCCATGAAGCTCTGCAAAATGGGAGAAAAGATGTAGTCAATGCTGTAATTGACAGTGACAGGTATGTTATGAATGCAAATGTCTGTTCTGTAGAGAACAATAAAAGTGAGTAGTTCAGCCTAAAACAACTTTTATACTGCAGGTTTTTTTATATGCTGCATTCGTTAATGTGAGACTGCCAATCAAACAGTGGAGTCAACATAGTCACTGATTCTGGGCTTTGTGTTCAAGTCATCAATCATGTCAGCTCATGCGTCTGTATTGATCCAGCATTCAAAGCCTCTCCCTCTTTGTAGATGATTTATGCCTCCATACCATCTTCTAAATTATGGAAGTATTGGCATGTGGTGCTGGTACCAGTTTCTTTTTTGATACTCCCACTGGGGGGCACTAAAGTCCCCATTTTTAAATTCTACTCATATTTTAGTGGTTTTAAGATTTGTGATTTCCATTTGTGTTTTACTTCTTCCAGATGTGCAGAGGCTTTGATACTGTTCATACCTGGCTCTAGCCAACGATGTCCAATACTTGACATGATTGAGGTCCTGCCTGAGACCTACAAGGTTTGCCAAGGGAAATGAAGAAAAAAAACATGCTTCACATAAATCTGTGTGCACAGTAGTCATCGTAACTCATCTCTTTACACAGTTTTGCCTTAGATACACTTTTTTAGGTTCTCTCTCACTGTGTTTTTCTACTCTCGTCAATAGCACCTGTTGGACCGCTGTGTGAGGGAATCTGACGATGATTATAACAGTCCTGATTACCATGTAATTAAGCTACAAGCTGCACCATCAAAACACCAAACCAATCTATATTATATAAAGCATCTGCCAGGTAAAACAAATTAAACAATTCTTTATGTGGTGTAGATTGAATATGATTTCAAATGGCTCCAAGCTCCCCTTGCGCTGCAGAAGGCGACGGACAAGACCTTAAGATGTCAGCCACTAGCTGCACTCAACGTAAGCTTTTTTTTTTCTTCTCAAAAATAATTTTGGTGCAGTAGAATGCAAATAATGTACTCCCCCTATGATGATATGGCTCTATAGGCCTAAGCGCTCACCTTCATCCATCCATCCATATATTGCAGCTACATGCCTATCCATGAGGAACAGTGGCAACACTATTCTCCATCCAATTTTCTGCACTGACAGTGACAGTTACAACACCATAGCCAAGTTTTGTGGCTTTGTCATAAGACTTCCCCAGATTTTACTCTGCCCTCTACCTGCCCTGATTAGAAGCCTTGTTCACTGAGCATGCTACCGCTGGTTCCTACTGTAGGAAAAAACTTTGTAGTGACGAGAGTGAGTAATAATTCTAGCAGAAGTCCAAAAGTGCTCATCCACATGTACATTTCTGAGCTATTTTTGAGGTGCAATTTGCAATCTTCTGCCATAGTCATCCACCCAGCAAACACCACTTCTTTTACAGTAAGACATAATGACATTGTATTGTTCAATATATTACAAAAACACAATCTCCTCTTTCACCAAATGTTCACAAAACATTTCATGACTTCATGTTTTTTCCCACTGACATCATCTTATACATTGTGCCCGTGGAGATCAATAAGATTCATGTACTTGTAAATCTTAGCAGCCAGGCTGTTCTTTCTTGCTTGCAGAAAATGTGCCATTAACAGCAGGCTACATATCTGTTACTCTTTCTACAGGCGATGGTGCAGTACAACCGCATTGAGCTCCTCAACCACCCGGTCTGCAAAAAGTACCTGGAAATGAAGTGGTGTGTATTTAGTGTGATTTTCTTATTTGTGACATTTTGTGACTTCTGACCAGATTTCAAGAGGATTGATTTGCTCTATTCCACAGTGGATATCAATACATTATTTATAACAAATGTCAGTCTTTTAATGTTATTCCTGATCTAATTGTCTCCTTCTTTCTCTATAATCCACAGGGTTGCTTACGGGAGCACGGCTCATGTGCTTAACATGTTTTTTTACCTGTTAGGCCTGCTGCCCCTAACTCACCTGATAGTGACTCTCAGGCCTTCCATAAACACCACTGACACAAGTGAGCACAGTATCAATATGGTGCCCACATCTTTCATAAAGGTACATATGACATTGTATTAAAGAGGTTTCTGGCTCTGTTTAAAGTATAGGTTCACAATTTCATAAGTCTGTTTTAAAATAATAGTCAGAGGCCCAAATGATCATTGAAACAGGTTTTACTTGCTATAATCATTCCCTCTGTTCATTAGAAGATACCCCTCAAATGTGTTTACAATGAAAGCGATGGGGGACAAAATCCACTTTCCTCGATTTGAGCAAAACTATATTAAACCTTAATTCTACCAACTGGGGTACCTGCAGACCTCAGAGGTATACTTTTTGTCATATCTCACAGGTGCTTTATTCTATCATTCAATTTTTTCATAACTTTGGCAAACAATTTGTTCCTAATAACTTCATATCATTGTCTTCTATTTCTGTTTTAATTAATGCTTTTTACAAATACCAATGTATTCGGGCCCTGGGGGACCTCAGTCAAAAGCACCCAATTACGCCTATGCATTTTTAATAAATGGAACTATTTATTGAGTTCATATTTGCCATGGGCCCCAATTTAAAGTATCACACACTATCGGGGTGTGTGTGTTTGGGGGGGGGGGCACTCTGTCAGTTATTTTGAAGGCTTTATGGAAAGATTGTACTTTGGATGAAAGCTGCAATTTGTATTAAAGAAAAATATATATTTTCATTTTAAACAATATGCAAATTAACTGTGACTTTCCTAAAATAATAATAATCTATTTTTTTCAGATGACATTAATTACCTAACCAATAATGTTTTGAGAGGAAACAAGTTAACATTTTGCTATGATGGTTGGTTCTTACAGTAGTTTATTCTTGGGTCCCCAGGGGCCCCAGTCGGTTGTCCTAGTATGTTGGTAGGGTGAGGGTTAAAAGTTTACCTGAAATTAATATGAGCTACATTCAGCTGTCTGAGTTAGTTAAATAAGGTTTATATCTTCCACAGTTACAATCTTTATAGTAAAAAATTCCCTCTTTGTTCCTGACAGACAGTATTTTCCTGTTCAGCTGCAGTGAAAGGTCAAAATGAGAGAATTTGGCACTAAAAAGATAATAACTTCAAAAGATATTGACTCGATTTGACTAATTTGGACTTGTGAAGCCTTATATTGCTTCAAATAAACATTTAATACATTTTTGCACAGAAGGAGGGCTGTGGATTTTATCCCCCGTCATTTACATTGTAAGTGCATTATGAAGGGATCTTTTAATGGCCAGTATGAACAGAAGGAATGATTACAGCAAGAAAAACAGTTTCAGTGTTTATTTGGGCGCCTGACTTTTATTTTAGGACAGACTTGAAAAAATGTGAACCTATCCTTTAATCATATGAAAGATCAAAATGAGTGTGCCTGCACAGATTTTGTGTATACATACATTTTTCACTGTGACCTTGTGAGTCAGAGGAAATCTTTGAAAAGTGTATTTAATTTATTTTAATTACTTCAGTCAATATAATCAACATAATTATTTCCAAGGTCCTTGCTCAATGTTATACCTTACTCATTTTTGCTATGAGCTATCTTGTATTTGAAACATTCACTGGCATGAAGGTTAGAATGGCTATTATCTTGTTCAGTGTTTCTTGAGGAAAAAAAATGCAGATTACATTTAAGGTTCACCATAATATATATTTGTGATTACTGTGTGATACAATCTTCCAAGATAAAGCACATTTCGATATTGCTCTTCATTTCACAGCAAAGTCTGTTCTTGTCCTGGTGTATGATGATGGTCTTGGTCGTAAACATCTATTCGATAGCAAAGGAAGTGGTGCAGATATCACAACAGGTACTGTGCTGTTACGCAAGTGTCATTACCTCACATAGAGCATGTGCACATAAATCTGCTCAGCACCAGGTCTTTGTGGACACACTAGCAATCAGATGTGATGGACTAGCACCCTCTGATTTAGATTTGCTGGATCACTGAGTGGCCACAGTCAGAATGTCACCTCCACACTTAAGCCATTTTTTATTATAGCTATAGCTCCCGCATCACATCACATGTTCAGTAATATGCTGTTAAAGTGTTGTTGTGCGTGACTGCTAAAGTGAAGTACTGTTACCTTTGAGTGAGAACACATCAGAAATTTGAAATATTATCAAAAAGCTACAAGTTTGTTGGTTTGTCTAATTATTTCATATTTTTGCTGATTTTCCTTTTCTTGTCACTTGAAAGCGTTGGAATTACTTCAGGGATTATTCCAACCATTGTGACTGGCTTTCAGCCATCTTCTCCCTTCTGTTCATCATTCCTGTCATGCTCAATGCAGAGGGTTCATTACATTGGCAAGCAGGGGCAATGGCAGTTTTAAACTCCTGGGTGGGATTTCTCCTTTATCTCCAACGGTACTGTTCACTCTAACTGATGATCCATTTCAACATAATGTCTTTTTCATAGTGCAAAGACCACTGACTTGTATGATCTCTTGTTTCTCCAGGTTTGAGGGGGTTGGCATATATGTTGTGATGTTTGGGGAGATCATGAAGACACTGGTCCGTATTGTAATGCTGTTCTTTTACCTGATGTTAGCGTACAGTTTGGCGTTCCACGCTCTGATGCTCAACCAGGTAGGAGAAGAAAGCTCAAGAAGACAAAATGCTGCATAAGATCACTTACTGATTCTATTCATTGACACCACTGAAACCACTGACATTGAAAATGTTCATTAAGGGTTAAAAATTACACTTTAGGGCATTTGGATATCAAGATTAGGCCTCTGTACGTTATATTGTGATATATTGTTTTGTACTTGTTTTACCAACCTATGGTCATTCAGTGATGATTAATAAAATTACATTGGCGCTCTTCTTTTTGTACCATCAGAAAGAGTTTGACAGCGTGCCGCTCTCAGTGATGCAAACCTTTGTGATGATGGTGGGAGAACTGAACTACCAGAATAACTTCCTGGATGCTTTTCTGAAAAATGAGCTTCCTTTTGGTCTTCTGACTTACTTCATTTTTGTGACCTTTGTTCTGCTCATGCCAATACTGCTAGTGAACCTGATGGTAAGCATGTCCTGTCGCTCTTATCAAGTCCATTTTCATTTACTTCTCACATAAAAGCAACTAGTTTATATTTTTAGAGTTGCTGGACAAATAATGCAGATAGTTATTTGCTTATGTTGCAGATTGGTTTAGCAGTTGGAGATATTGCTGAAGTACAGAGGAATGCTGCCCTAAAAAGAATAGCCATGCAGGTATTTATGGAATTGGCTCATTAGTGTCTAAAACATTTTTTTAAACATACTGTATGCTGCAAACAGAGAAGACATCACATCTTTTATCCTGCTTGCTCTGTGCTTGCTCAGTGTGCTGTGTACAACTAGAACATGCAACCTTTATGTTTAACAAAGCTTGTCAGTAGCAGATTCCTATCCAAAGTGTCCCGGCTGACTTAAAATCTGGAATTTTTGACTCCAGATTGATCTCCATACTGCCCTGGAAGATAAGCTGCCTTATTGGTTTATGAAACGAGTTGACAAACCCTCCATCACCATTCACCCAAATCGCAAGTGCTCCAGGGTATGTTCTTACTTGCAAGTGGAAAAAGTGGTGATGCTAAAAACAGATGATGAACAGTATACTGATTTATTTTTGTGACACATGCCATTTAAATAATTTCCCTCTCTTAATCCTGACCGCTTTGGATTGTAGCACTTCATAAGGCAATTAATCTCAGGCGAAGAGGATACAAATGAAGTCTGGAGTCATGTGCAGGCCAAGTCACAGAGCTCTACTGTGATAGAGAATGAGCTCAAGAAGCAGAAGTCCAGGTAAAACATGCAATAGTGGTGGAACTAATCAAGTATTGTATTCAAGTACAAATTGTACTTTATTCGAGTATTTCCATTTGATGAGTATAATTCTGTTCCCCTTAGAATCAGAGGCAAATATACTTTTTACTCCACTACATTTATCTGCCAGCCATAGTTGCTCCTTACCTTTCTTGTGAGATTTTACATACAAAACATATGATCAGCTTATAAAATATGATACTTTTGTATAAATTAAACTACTCAACAGTATGTAAATGAGTAAACAAATATTACCACCTTCACCAGGTACAACATCAAATTGCTGTTTACACATTAATGCCTCAAAAATAATAATCCAATAACATAGTATATATCATAATACAATATGGTGTACTTTTAAGCAAATTTTGGTAATTTTTTTGTACTTTTACTAAAGTAAAATTTTACTTGCTGGACTTTTACTTGTAACTGAGTATTTAATTTTACTTGAGTTAAAGATCTGGGTACTTGTTCCACCACTCACTGGAACCGTAACAGACTGCAGGCATACCAGTGAGATAGTGGACAATAAATAGTGGGGAGCTATCGCTCCAAGTACAGTGGGTATGCAGCAACTAGTGGCATAGTGGGAAAGAAGTAAGAAGCATTTTACCAATATAGTTTTTGATGCATGAGCAGCCCCTAGTGGATATAAAGAAATAAAGACTGTGATCGGGTCACAGAAGGATGTCAGCCACTATATTCCTTTCTATAATAAGCACATGGAATCACTCAGAAGTATATCCTTAAGATGCCTGACTTTCACTCTATACAAAATTAAAAAGAAGTCTGTCACTGAGCCACATGAACTGCTGTTCTCTTCTGAAGGATGAAAGAAATGTCAAGCATGCTGGAGAAGCAGCACAACCTCCTGAAGCTCATCATCCAGAAGATGGAGATCACCTCGGAGGCAGACGAGTGCGACGGCCCTGTGAACATCAGAGGCAGCATGTGGCCAAGCTTGAGTCAGACTAAACCAAGAGGACGCACTGTGTCTCGGTGGGTTCCACTGATGAAGGCCATTGAGTCCAAAAAAAACTGAAGAAGATTAAACGAACACATATGCAATTTTGAAAAGTGACTACATTATAAAAGTCTAGTTACAGTATAATGGCATAATTATATTGCTACTTCACATTATTCATTATATCAAGATTGAGCCTCTGACTTTCAGATGGAAAAAACTTAACTGTACTCACTATCTATGTATATTGAAGTGATCCATTTAATTAAGTGCAATTAATTGACTTTTAACTATTAACTATTGTGTGGTTTTGAATTTTAACAATTAAATGTGGAATAGTGAATACTGTTGCACACTGAATTTAAACCTATGGTATTAGTGCTATTAATTTTTTGTCAATGCAGTTGGTTGAAACAGTAACATTTCTTGTCTAGTATAGCACTTTTAAGTTACACCAGTGACCCCACTGATAAACCAATGGTCAAGTCATTCTGTGTTGTGTATGCAGTCTTGCAATACTTCTATCACGCACACAGTTGCTGTTTCTTGTAATGTGCCCTAATGTGCAATACAGCATGTGCTCTTCTATCTTTCAAACATGATGTTTTGTCTCTTCTTTTGTCTCACTTCGTCATTACATGTGTCTTTCAACTTTGAAATACCCGAAAATGAGGAAATACGTTTTTCAGTTTGTTTTTCAAATTTCAGTTTGTTTGTTAAGACACACAAGACAGTGAGACACTGAGAGGATTTACAGCTGCAATAAATTAAGAGCTGAGATGAAATTCCCCATGTGTGGATGAGTTAGTGGGCATGTCAATTTCATTAAAAACTGAGTCAAACCTCAGTATATATGGAATATACAGTATGTGCATGCAGCAATTCCACAGAGACCCTTTTTCTAATGGATTTGATGCGTTTAAGTTTGTTTAACTTTGTCTCAAAAGCATGGAGAAGAAGGCAAAATTGAGTATTTGATTAGACTTTTCTTTCATTTCTCCAGTAGTTTGGACTTTAATAGACTTTATCAGTAACCTATGAATTTTGTTGTAGACATGAAGGCCTGAAATTCAGATTTTGTAAGTTATATGAACTGGTATCATTAGTCTTTTGGGTTTTTTGGTCCGGTATTGTTTGTATGTGCTACATACTGGATCTGGATCCGGTTTATAGTAATTGTGGTGCCTTGAAAGCCCATGTGTACTTGGCATAGGTGTATGTATGCAATGATTAAAAAAAAAAAAGTTCTGATGGCTGTCACTGATTTGTGTCTTCACTGGTGTCACACACCAGCTCAATGTGTCGCAAGCTGGTTCAGTGGGAATCATATGAGGTTGGGAGAGAAACAGAGAAAGGCCTCTGACATCATGAGCTTGCACCTGTCTCTCTGCTTCTCCAGTTTAGGGCCCCAATGGAGGTCCTGACCCCTGAAAGTCTTTGCTGATAGACAAATGCTAGTTCTCCCTTCAAGTTAGGTTTCAAGTGATATTTATTACTGTTGGCCCTGAATTTAATTATTCCCAGGGCAAATACAATAACCATGTAACCATCAATTACACTGATGTTTTCGACAATATTTTCTGCTTTTATTTGAGGAACTACATGCAGAGAATGACTAATGAGCACCCTTGTTTTATCTCAACCTGTTTCTGCGACAGCGAATGAAGCAGCAGGTGGAAATATGTGTCATGTAGCAAATAATTTTTCGTGTTGTGTAAAAAAAAAAAAGACAGTTTATCAAAAGAGGAATAAATCCAACAGCAGAATCCCTCAGCTTGCACCTTCAGCTGTGTCAGTCAGGCCGTCCACCTCGCTGACAGATGCAGCGACAGGAGATGAGATGGCAGTCTGCCTGAAGCTCTGACTGTCTTACCAACACAAGTGGAACCTCATATCTCAACATCATGACACATCCAAGGATAAGCTAAGAGCACGGTCCAGCTGATGTCAGGTCTTCTCGTGAAAACTACATGGAAGAGCAGGATTATGGGGAATTTAGGAATGTGTCCTTAGATTTAGGAGCATTCTTTGTGTATGACAGCTGAGGAAAACCACAGGGTACTTCAAAGTTTGAATTGGAATATCATTATAAAGAGGAACAAGTGATTATTTTTGCCCTTGAATCACTTGTTAAACACTGAACATGTTGGTAGCTTAATAAAGAGAGAATAATAAAGTGTTGGTATAAATTACACACCATCCTGGGAACTGTTGGAATACAGTACATCATTCAGCTCAGTGCACAGTACAGTAATTCCCCCTTTCTCTCTCTAGTGACCCTGGCATAGCCTATTACCAAAATCAAGCATGCATCTCAGCTGCAGTTAGGTAATCCTTGGCAGAGACTTGCTATTGTCATAAAAAAAATCTAAATTTCACACATATTATGTGGAGTGATAGTTTACAGGGACCTGGGATTTTCTGAGAATATCTTACAGAAACTAGAGGGGTTTTTCTGTAACTATGGGTAGAGGTTGTGCATTTCCCAGTATCCCACACCTTTAAATCTCCTTCCAGTTTTCCCCAAGGCTTGACTTGCATTTGTAAATTCAGTGGGCACAGTGCTTGCAGTATTTTCCATTGCAATGTTAACAAACTGCACAGGCTACAACAACTATGCTGTCTGACAGGCAAAGTTTGCTATAACACTCCTTTTTCTGAAAGGAGCTTTTCAGGCAGTATGGCAACTTTGCAAACACATTTTGCAATCCTGCAGCTTCCAGTGAGGCCTTGAGTACCTTCATTCTCTTTCCCTCTCTTTTAGTTCTTGATCTCACTGCACAATAAAATATGCTGTCCTGTCTGGCCTCTGAGTGGATGCTCTCAGAAAGGTTTGGAGGACAGACAAGAAAATGGCGAGATGTGCAGTAAAGAGCGTTTGTGATACTATGGGAATAAAGATGGTGCCTCCTCCCCTGTGCCACACCCTTGTCATGCCAACGCTCCAGATGTCATGGGAACCGATAACAGCTGGGGCTGGTGCACACAGACTGCGTGTGAAAGGCTGCTCCATCTGCAGAAACCCAATCCCTCTGTGAAACCAGCGAAGGATTAGGCACTTTTGATAAGGTCCTCAAGACATTTCTATTACCACAACACATCTGTGGAGCTGACAAACCAAGGAAATGTTTACTACATGGACATACAGAGTGCACTTCCGAATGTTGCAATGTGTGTATCATTATTAAGAAAGTTTGCCTTCCTGATACAACATATTATCTCTGTGTTTTGCAATATCAATCCTCAGGCATGTATCAGTATGATTTTTTGCAATTTAATTACATGGGTCACCTTCCACCGGATTTGCCAATAATTTGCCATTCATATACAGGCTTAATATAATTATCAAGTTGCAGATGAGCGTCAGTCTTACAAAGGGAGATAGAGTTGTGGTCTTACTGAGGTCATGGTGGCTTGCAGAAAAAGGGGGAGGAGAAATGTTCAGAAGAAACTGTACAGATGCCAAGTCCAGGACACTTAAATTAGAGGGGTAGCAAAGCAAGGGGGCATGTTTTAGTTTTAGAGAGCACTGCAATTTTCAGACTTGACCTCATGCAATTGGTATTGTAGCATAGTCAAGTGGTGACATTTTAGGGCTTCAGGCTGAGGGTTACCAAATGGGAATATTTTAAAAGTGCTGATAGCCTGTTGACTTCCACCTTTTGTTTTTCTGAGAATTGAGATTTTCAGTCACTGCTGTCCCCAAAGTGCCACTCCTGTCTGCCTCCAGGCGCAGGTGGAACAGCCATGTCCACTGGCTCAGTAACAAGCGATGCTGAGGACTATGACACATGTCAGAGAAGGACTGCAAACCCTTTGGAGAGGACGGCGCGGAAAGTTACTTGCTATAATCCCACCCGTTATTCGGATGAGGAGTTGGACAATGACTGTGAGGACGGGAGGATCAAGGAGGGGCGCAAACTGTCCAAGACGCACCAGAAGGAAACGCGGCAGTCGCAGAGAAACGCGGCCAATGCCAGGGAGAGGGCGCGGATGAGAGTGTTGAGCAAAGCTTTCTCCAGACTAAAAACCAGCCTGCCCTGGGTACCAGCGGACACCAAGCTGTCAAAATTGGACACGCTCCGACTCGCCTCTAGCTACATCTCTCACCTTAGACAGCTTCTGCAGGATGACCGATTCGAGAACAGCTTTGCGCACCCCGTCAATCTGGTATGGACCTCAAACTTTGCAGGAACTTCTATTTTTCAGCATAGTAAGCATGTTCAAATTATAAAACTACCTTTAAAGTTTTAAAGTAAAATAAATTGTTCAAACTGCCTCAGAAGAGCAGAAAGCAAATTAATTCCTGAATCTTAGAATTTTAAATGTATTTCTTGCCTTTGATATGATCAGTGTACAGTAGTAATCTCTTCATCAAGACTATTGCAATGTATGATGATTCTGGAGATATGTGCTGGCTGTGTGATAAACCTGCTGTCTTCTGCTTTGACAGACCTGGCCATTTATGATGACAGGGCGATCAGAGGACTCAGACATCTCAGCCGCTGTAAGACTTTGTGGAGCAACAGCCTAGGACTCCCCTCTTCATTGACCAGCTTTAGTTCTGCTTTTAAAGCCTGCAGATGACCAGAAATATTGACTCTGAAATCATCTTCTCCAGTACTCACCTGTAAACTCAAATCCATCACAATCTTTAATGCAGTATGGGTTGTATCTTTCAGAACGTGTTTATATTTCATCAATAATCCATTTTCCATCTCTGTTCACAGTTTGTTTTTGTTTTTCAGGCCTAAATACCTGTTTCTGTGTATATTTCTTTTGGGGAGCTTTTATTTGTTAATTGTATTTTGGTTGTGTGACCTTTGACATTTTGGCGATGTTACTTCCTGTGGATTGAGCTATTCTGCTGCAGGCCTTGCTGAGGAGATGTGTGCATGTAGACACCCGGTCATGTGAAGTTGCTGTACTGATATTATTGTGTTTTACACCGCCCCCGAGAGAATAAATCCCCTCCAGCAAGCTGGCAAGACAGCAGTTGTCATCGTCTCATTCCTCATCATCCACAAACATAACACAGAGTGCGTGGTAAAATGAAATGTCAGGCCAGACTGGCTACACGTGTTCATTATCTTGTCTTTTTTCCAGTGACGTGTATCTAGAGATGTCTTTTGAGGATTTGATCAATAAAGACAATACTCGGTTTGTTTCTTCATGAAGAAAGCCATGAGAAATCTCAGAAGCTACAGTTTGTTTCTAAATAAAGTATATTTTGTTGTGTGCATGTGTGCTGTAATTAATATTGTGGCATTTTAACACTGAATGTAACTTCTTTTCTTCATTTATATTTGGTTTTAAGTCTAGATTTGGATTTTTCATCTTCACTACATGTGTTGTCATTTTATTGACCATTGGACAGTCTATCAATAAACATCACAGTTGATAACAAAACCATATAAACGTACAGTATGGCTTTGCAAGCTCAGCCTGTGTGTCGTATATAGTATCTGTTCATTATTATACAGATACTTTTGACAGGTATCAGAATGTAGCTCACTAAATCACCCCATACTGTATACGCTACATATACTCAAAGTGTTGTTTTGTTACTTTCAATCAGGATCACCATGCTCACATGTGCAGCAGGTCCATATTCTTCTGTATACTGATCTATTTATTGTGTTTTTTATGTGTTTGTGCTTTACAGTGTTTGCATTTGAGATAGATTTTACCGATAATGATTACCTTCTCTCTTGTGTTAAATCAAACCAAAAATCAGAATTGATTTCAGAAATAATTTAACAGGATGTTATTATGTGTTTATCTGTTGGAACCAAATGGCAGCCCAGGACCTGAACTATGCCATCTGACTTTAATTAAAGTATCTCCATCTGAATTTGGTGGTTGAAATTACATGTTTGCAGAATCAGTTGCTGCAGCATATATATGCAGTCAAAAGCAGACAAAAAAAGTCAGATATTGTGTAATTTGTGTGTGTAACCCCACACAATGTGTGCATTTTAGAAAGGCATGTGAGGTGTTTTTTGTTAACCATATAACGAGCATACAATACATTTTTTATTTTTTTTTGCTGAAAATGAAGATACAACAGTATCTTTGCCATAAAGCTTGTTCACTGGACAAATATTACCCACCACACACACCATCTTGACATGCAAACATAAAACATGCATAAAATCCAATGTAGTCATGAAAGGTTAGTGTAAAAATTTTTATAGGTTGCTGTAAATTTTTAGTGTAGTCTTTTTAGTGTATGACGCTAAAGTTCTATTGTTTGTACAATTAACTTAAAAAAAAAAAAAACACTGAACAAATCAGGTGAAACTACATTTAAAGTTGTGGCACATCACAACTCTTATCTACCAGCAGGAGTCCAGAGCAGTTTCAGTCAAAATAAAAATAAAAAAACTTCACAAAACCTTGGTCGACAGTTCAAGGAGAAATTGAAGCTCACTCACAGAGACAGACTACCTCCCCCTTAACACACACACATACACAGCCTCACTTCCATATTACACTTGCACAAACACACACAATCCCCGGATCCACACATAGTCGACAGAGAAAGCATAGATGACGGTTATCTCTTGATCTAAGGGTCCTTTTATTCAGTTAAACCCTGAAATGATGTGAGTACAGATGGATTGAGATCCAGGCCTGCTGGGACAGACTGACAAAGTTCTTTAGATGAAGAAAGAGACGAAGAGAGGACAGGAAGAGTTTTCATCAGGTTGCTGTAGAGTTGCAGCTGTTGGCGTGTTGGTGAGTTTCCCAGAACTCTGAACAGCTCTCCTGGGACAAACGAGCCACTCTGCTGGACCCGGACAGCTAATGAGCTGCCTTCTCACACTCAGTCTTCTCGCACCATCCACTTCAAATGTGGTACCGAGGGAAAGCAACATCCAATGTGCGTCTTGACTGCACTGAAAATGAGGTGCCATCAATCAAAACATGGCAATGGTTGGTGGCTGGAATTCATGGTTGGAATTGGCTCACCAGCAGTGAACTGATCTCACTTGTCTGGGACTGAAGCTTTTGTATTTAACAGGTTAAATAATTCGTGCCAATTTATGGTAGCACTGGCAAAAAAAGACACGGCTGCTAAAATATAAATGGGCTGCTGGGAGCAAGTTTCATTTCTGTTCATGCAGTTTGTAATGTAACATGAGTGGCATCTAGTGGTGAGGAACTAAAGAGCAAAGCCATGGTAGCCTACATTACACATTCAGATGAGCAGAACAAAAATCTTTGAAGAAATCACGACACATACCTTTTCTAAACTCTTTTGTGATTTTAACATATTTTCTAAAGTTAAAATATTCACTTTGTAGAGGTGGAAAAAAATCCTCTGTCATTGGATTAAACATGCAGCTTAAAGACATTTAGCAGTGAGTTAAGTTTATGGTCAGTTTACTACACGTAAAAACACGCATTCATTTAAAGTCATCCAACAATAGTATATTCTTTAATTATTTTGTGAAAAGATACTGCAGATACTACCAAACATTGCTATAGCCTGAAACATGGAAAGCTTCATTGGGTACTACTTAAGTAATCTCACCATAACAGCAGGATCAGAGCTTGTTTTAAGATAAAAAAAGTAAGTCTTCTTGTTTAAATGTAAGACAACATGACTAGTAGTATGAGATACTAAAGGCAGAGACATCAGAACATGTCACAGTAGTGTAGATGAGAAAATTAATGATGGCTGAATTCAGTTTAGCTGCTTCAGAGTCAGTGTCCTGGTGGCTCACTGTCACACAGAGCCATCGTTAAGGTTATTAGTAACACCTGTGTTTCCTTTACTATGACAAGTCAAAATGTCTTCTGTTAAAATGCCAATAAAATTTGTTTTTAATTAGCATTTGGTAAAAAAGTGGTGAGGTTTAAAACAAGACAAGGACAGTGGAAAGATTTGTTTGTAAGTTTAGAAAATTACAGACAAGTATTCAGACTGAAATTTTGCCCAATTTTGCACTGTCCTAATGTGATAAGTGATAGAGCTCATCTCTGTGCTACAGTACCCTGAGCAGGTTAGAAGAAACTGAAAAGATTTACAACAAATATGAAGTGGCACATGAATCTACTGAGAGGCACTGTGTGTAATTATAAAAAACCCCACAAATCTTTATGTCCAGCAGAGGTCAGCATATCTTCACAATGGTCAACATGGTCACAAGAGTGAGACACTTGTGCTTCCATGCAGCAATACTTGGATTTGTAGAGCATACGGCATTAAGTTTATTTCCCTTAATATTTTCTCCATTCATGTCTTTTTCTTATTTACTGATTCAAGTGAGAGCTCAAAACAGTGATTTTGCATTATTGTTCCTTGTGTTATTCATATAAAAATGTCTTTTTTACAACTGTCATTAACCTTTCTTCATCTCTTTGCAATGTTTTCTATTAGATATGAACATAATTCAGGCAGAACACATTGCTTTGATATAAAATTGCATCGTCAGCCATCAAGGCTCAGCCCAATCCAACATTTTTTTGGTACAACTGAAACATCTTTCATTTGTACAAGAATTTCCATGAACAGGAAGGAACTATAGGTCCAAAGCCAACATCGGGGGTTCAGTGAGGCTGCCTTTGTAGCTGCCCCAAAAGCACTGACTTTAGGCCTTACAGCCTGCAGGAATCCAGCCTGGAAGCTTTGAGTTCCAAACCCACTTTCACCATGTTTGTTATTCAATATCCAGTCACTCAATACCACTAATGAGAAAAGGGATATGTAAATCCCCAACTATTTCAATCACGTTTGCCTAATGTATACACTTCCCAATGGGGAGATTAGTTCCTCTCCTGTGTCCAGGCTTTGTTTAGAAAATACATTCTTTCCAGTACAGGTATGGAAAAGTTGACCCTTGGACCTACAACTGTCTTCCTAAAACAGAAATTGAAGATAACAGTTGGGCTATTACCTTTCTAACAACTGCTGTAATTATGATTACTGCTATGGGATGGTAGTGCAACATGGAGGTGAATGTTTGTTGATAACTGGCTCTATACATGCACATACACTCACATACTTACTATAGTGAATCTCAATGTTGCCTACATGGGACATCTCCAAGAATGTGTCCATGAACTGAGGAACCAAAACTTGCAACAGATCCAAAGCTGGACTCAAACTGGAGAAAGTGTTTTTCTTGCTGAAGGTCATTGCAAGATAATGAAACATTTGTGTGTGTTTGTACATCTGTGTAAGCATTTATGCATCTTGTTTTCATTACATATTTTCAAAATCATACATTTACACATGGATATCAGTGAGAATACTGATCTCATTAATAGTTCTGTCAATTTTAGGATTATCAAAACAAAAAAAATGAACTTTTTGGTGTTGTTGGCCAAAAAACACATTTAAGTTTGTTTCTTTTAATGTAATTCATGAATACCCCTTTACAAAATTATGTGATTGTCATAGAAGGGCATAATTATGACGATGTAAGCCCCCAAGCCCCCGAGTATTAAAAAAACTACATCAAAACATCATACTGTTTTGTCTGTGATATTGGTGATTTTCTGTTGAGAGAGTGCATGTGTGCCCTCTGGTGTGTAAGTGTGAATGAAAGAGAGACAGAGACCAAGAGAAGGAGATCTGTCTTGTGCGCGAGACTTCCTGTTACTCTGTGGAGAGATGACACACTCTTCTGTTAGACAGGTGATTGGGTTACAGTGTGAGACTGGCAGCCTCCTCTCTGGAGAGAATGGAGGCTCTTTGTGGCAGGATGAGCTGGACACTCTGAAAGGGAAGGTCGAGCCAAACAGAGACAGAGAGCAGAAGAAGAAGAAGAAGAGAGGGAAGATGCAAAAAATATTGGTGAGGAGGGGTGAGGAAGGAGTGAGGGTTGACAAAACAACATCCACAGAAGCCCTGCAGCCCTCTCTCCTTCCTCCATTGTCTCCCAAACAGGCGACAGGGCAGGAGGTGAGTATCAGCTATGCGCTGCTGGCTGTTGGATGGGACAGTTGCAGAGCTGCTTGGGTGGTGTCCTGGTTCCAGGGTAAAGCTGCCAATGAGAAACCCAGAAGAAACAGATATTGGTGTTTGCTCTCAGGGCATGTGGAGCTATCCCAGCCCTGTTTACAAGGACTGGGCGGTGCCCCCTGGCCTATTATATTGTCTTCGCCTTTCTGTCTCTCTCACAGAGAGATTTACACCACCAGGCTTGTTTTACATACATGCAGACTGCATATTTCTCCATTGTCTCTAAGATATGTGAGGTGTGCTCGATGATATGTAAACACATGTAGAGTTTTCACACACACACAAAGGTAAAAAATCATTCATTCACTCACTAGAAACAGACACCAGCACTAAAAATCTACAGTCCTCAAAATGTTGGTTTGAAAGAGGTGGAAATTTAAGTTTAGGTAGGATTTTGTTACCTCCATAATATTGTATGAAAACTTGAAAGATCAAGAAATTACAAAACTGTAAAGCCAATGAAAGCAATGAAGATATCAACACCAACATTTTATTTAATAGTAGATTCTTGTAGGCATTTATGTGTAAGCCTAATGAGGTCAGAGGAATTTGTTTTGAGACAAGGTTTCAGACTAAAACTCTTAACTTGGCTGAATAGCTTTCACACACTCTGAGCTGGTTCCATCGCTGTTCCAGTCCCCCTCCGGTGGCACATCCTCCCCCAGTTCATCTTCTGACATTACAAAGACGGCCACAACCTGACAATGGAGATAATATTTTCCCTTCACAAAGGCACCCAGTCTCTGCTCTGGGCGAAGGCTCAGTCGCTGTAAGTAGCCTGGGTTTTCCCATCCCTGTCAGACAGCGGCCCAGCCCAGTGGAGAAATGAGTCCCCAGGTTGCTTAAAGGCCCAACCTGTCAGCGGTCCAGAGGGATTAGCCATTCACAGCCTCCATATTGTTCTCCAGGCCACAATAGGCTGCATGGGGCCCAGCCCTTTGTCATCAACTCTGTTGTGAACTTCTGCTGGGGCAACAAAAGTGTAACACACCTGCAACTATGGATTAGAACTTTTTTTTGGCCTCTTTTTTCTTCTCTCTTGTCTTTTTCTCTTTCTTTTCTGACACATTGCCCATGGCAGTTTGGCCACATCAAAAGTAATCTTTAAGACAAAAAACAGGCTTTCCTTGTCAACACGCAGGGCAATGGCGGACAAGATATGCAGCACATAGAAATACTTACATTCAATAAAAGTATTACTGTTGTCTTTTTATCATAGTGATTTGATGAGGATTACCTGTGACAAAGTTCTCTAATTTAGGGTACTCTGTTGAAGTAATCTTTTACAGAAGTCCACTTCTTCAATTTATTCAAGTAAAAGTACCAATTGTTGGACAAGCCCAAATAAATGTCAGGAAATCTATCTTTTTCAGGCATCAGTCTTATTTTGACGGCCCCGTATCACCTTTAACCTTGTGGAAAAAATATTCTGTCAAGCGTCTTCGACAGCCACATCCAAGCAACTAAATCCCAAATCCAACCTTTTTTTCTAAAAGGCTTGAACTTTTCATGACCACATCAGAAATCAAAGTGATTTCATGGTTATCATGTCGAACGTGATGTCCTAAAAAATCTCAGTGGAAGGGAGAAATTTATTGAGATGTGGTCTCTTTTCTTGTTTATTGCCTGGGAAGACTGTGTAGTCTGCACAGGTGCAACTAAAGACAATGCAGGCCTTTTAAATTTCGAAAAAAGGGAGATAACCGAATTTCTGGTTATTATGTTGGTATTAGTTTTTAATTCGTTGCTTTACAATGACTTCTTCATCGTTATAATATTTCCTGTTAAATTAATTAAACTTCTTGGATAACAGTCAAGATTCAGTCATTCCCGTTATTCATTTCAGTGCTGTTGAACTTTTGTGCTGAGTTAAGGTGGAGTTCTGTAAGACAGGTGAACTCTCCTGTCTAATTTACACAGCAGCATAAATAACTTAGCAACACTACTCAAATGTTGGATTGTCGGGAAGCCTCACACACACACACACACACACATCTCATACACAGCATCAACATATTTCACAATTCAAATTACTGTTGAATCCATTTAGGAGATTTTATCATCAAATATTTCTCTTTTATTTCTCAGATAGGTTAGAAGAGCATGTGAGCTCCTTGGCAGACAGAAATATCACAGCTGGAGGGTTCTGGAGAGTTGTTTTTTTTTAACTGAATTTTCTCTTCTACTCACTCAAAGAAAGACACACTGATGCATTTTTGGTGTCTTTGTGTGCAGGCTTAAGGTAAAGGCTATGTTAATATTATAAATGAAATTACATGTCCTAATTTATTTGGTTGTTTGAGTCGTTAAGCTAATTGTTAACAAATTCAATTATATCAAAATACTCATCCACTTGTATTTCAGAAAGAATAGTTTTAAAAAATGATGTAATTATTTGTATTTGTGTGAATTTGTGATTTTTTTTGTGAGGACAAAAAATTCATTAAATTAATAGTACCCTACTGGTTGTGTCCCTAACTTAAAGCAGAACAGCTACTTGATCACACACAATAGACAGAATCAGGCAAAATCTTCAAACTACACAAAGAGACATAAAACAATCCATGAGTTCTTCTGTCAGTGGAAAAAATAGTAAAATCCCTTCCAAACAATTATCCCTTTAAGTGTAATACTCAGTGACCTTCAATCGGACATCATCTTTAGGATTAGTTTTATGATACATTCATTTTCAAATTGCCAAAGTGGGGATTGTCAGTATGGCCCATGAATGTCTGTGAGCTAACCTCAGGGTCACCATCATACACCAAGACACAGCTGACAACGACACTAGCCCAGTTAACAACGTTTGATGGATCACCTGTGCATGTAAGCGTGCAAGTGTTCGCGCATTTGTGTGTGCATGTGCATGTGAGATCATAGATGTACGTGTCCGTGCGTGCGTGTGTGTTCCCCTGGAGAGCCTCTATGGCCGGATGGTGTATCAGATGGCACGTTAATTACTCAGCCTTCAAAAGGGGGGGGGGCAGGGGGGGGTGGCTGTCCTGGGTTGAAGTGAGTGGAGGGCTGATGGCTGTGTGGTGGTCAGAGAGGCTGCCTGTGGGGAAAAGGCGTGGAGATGAGGGACACATGTGGGGATCTACGTGCATACCCAGTGATCACACAGGTGAGCAATCAGAGTAGACTCATCACAAAGAGACAACAAGGCTCGCTCACTCTCCCTTTTCCTGTATGTGGTCCTTCATATTACTTTTCAAATTTGACATATTGGTGGCACAATCAGCAAATAATGAATAATTTACTGAGAAAACAAATTAAACCATAATCACTCTGAACACAAAATGATGCCACAAAATATTGGACATTTTTAGTGGATTAAAATTGCAATAACTGATTTTTTTTGCCACTTTTGTGCAGCAGAAGACAACATTGGCATATCACCTTTTATGATGATATTATAAACTTGTTAGCATACAATTTTATTATTTACAAGTTCAGCAAATATGTAGCAACACAAGCATTAATTTGGAGTGGTATTTTTGGCCATCTGATGTATATAGAGGATATAAGTAAAATATTCACTGTCCTTTTAGATCAGTTTTTTGGTCTCCACAGACACCTGACGGAAATATCTGGTTCTTTAAATGTTAAATGCTTCATTGTGTTCACCAGCTTGTCGCTAATTTGTCTGTCCGTCTGCTGTTTGCCGCTGGTGAAGGTAGTGTAAAATGGGTTTTTAGAGCTCAACACTGAAAACAGACGCCTGCTGCAGCTGAAAATGACGCTATGAGGGCGTAGAGAGTGAACCAATATGGTAAAAGGCCAGAAAACCAAAAACAATGAGCTGAAAAGTGCTGTGGCGCTAATGGAAACTGCAGAGTCAGGTGATAATTCTCTGGGCTCCTCACTACGAGTGATACCTTTTATTCTACACATGGTCATTTGATCCATTGCTATTTTATGGTGTCTTTTTTATATCTTTATGTGTATGATTGTGTGTGTGTGTGTGTGTGTGTGTGTGTGTGTGTGTGTGTGTGTGTGTGTGTGTGTGTGTTTGAGTGTGTGGCCAACAAACAGAAGGACAGGAGAGATGGACACCAGCCTTTGACCCCACCTGACCTGGACCATCCCCCTGCCTTTATGTCTGCTACCCCATCACACAGACAGAGACACACACACATACACACACACACACACACACAGAGCTTAAAGTTCCCAAAGCCCTCTCAGACCCCCTTCTTCTGTCCATCAGATCAAAGCTTACCGGGGGTTGAGAGGGACCTGACCCGTGGGAGAAGCGGAGGACCCTGCTGTTTGGCTAGTCGGCGGTGTGGAAAGAGACAAACAGGCAGCTCCAAGGACAGCCAGAGAGCCCCCGGGCTGATGGAGCCCTAAATCCATAGAGGTTTCTCAAGGCCATGCATGACAGAGGAGGTCGTTTGTTCTGTCATCATAGAAAGACATACTCACACACACTTGAAAAGACACACGCACTGTGTTTCTCTCACTGTCTCTTCCTCTCTGCATCCTGCCTCTCTCCTCCGCTATCACTACATCACGGATGCACAGACCCACTCTCTTGCTCTTTCTGCATCATATGGTTGCCATGCAGACATTTTTCATCCATCATCTTTCTCCCACTGTCTGGGCCTGTGACACTGATTAATTTGCGCTGTATAATGGAGACACAACTAATATCAGAGAAACTGCTCTGGAATCATTTAGACATTGTGATGCAGTGGAAGAAGATTATGAGACATGCAGATAAGACTACACAAACCTTTTCTCATATTCTAGATTTCTGATCAATATCAAAAAATTGGAAAACTAGATGTAGTTCAATATATATAATGTACAATTTCAACAAAAGCAATTTCTTATATTTATCATACCGACAAAATGCTTTCAAACATCAGTAATGGTTTCATCTGCTGCCAGAGACGGAGAGGGAAGCAGATTTCAAAGTTTTATTTGGCAAACTACACTCACCAGCCACTTCATTAGGAACACCTGTGCAATCTAACGCAATCCAATACAACAGCGCTGCCATAAATTCTACTTTAACGAAGCTTATACATTTTCAGTTTTTGTTGACATTGTCAGAAAGGCGATAATTCTACTTTATGTTTATTATTGAGGTCGTAGTGGGTGGTGGTGGTGTACTGGAGGGCATTATTTTTAAAAGTGTTCCTAATATTTTGCCCTACTCATGTATGTTAATGGAGTGGACAAAATATTAGGAACATTCAATATAATGCACCTCTAAATTATTGTATACTCACATGCACTCCGAGTATATTTTTTTGCTTTTCAATATACAAAGGTAAATGTATAAACTGTCTCAATATTGTGTTTGTAATTTTTTTATTATGGTGGTAATGGTGACCTCATTATGCATCCTTCTTGCACTGTGAATATTCCTCCAGCCTGCTGCCTCAGCCTGTGGCGTTGATTAATCTGCGTGGTAATGAAGACACGGCACAAACCCTGGTGGGTGTGTAATCACCATAATCATTTAATAATTATGTTGTATTCATAAAGAGCGAATGTTTAATGATCTGTTTACTCACTTCATCTCCACTTGATTAGATCTAATCACTGCTCAGTAATACAAAGACGGTTTTTTTTATAATAATTACTTATAGCTTCAGTGAATTTCTAATTAGGCCTTTCACTGAAGTGCAGGAGTGGTGATGGCTCATTTGCATCTATATTGCAAACAAAGAAAACTAAATAATATCTAATGTCAACAATCATTGGCTAGAATTTCACAATCTCTCTTAGCTGAGAACCATAAAATACAGTTTTGTAGCATGAAATTTCCTTTGAAATCCCAGAGACACCTGATGCTTGTTTGAGCTACTTCATGCGTCTCATACTTGCCTCCTCCACGTTTTTATTAAGTACCGTGCAATTTCAGACCCTGTCCCCTCTCTGCTCCCTCTGCCTCTGGTGTGCAACAAAAAGACGCACTGTAGCCACTCATTGACTTCCCGTAACTTCTCTCTCTCCTCTTTCGTTTACAAGGTGACAAAGCTCGCCGCAGTGTCTCAGTGCAGCTGGCATCCCCAGTAAACGGGGGGCTCCCATGTGATCTATCTGCATGGTGCTCATGTTATCTCCAGTGAGGGCATTTAAAGCTCTATGCCTTTTCCACATGGCCCAGGCCAGTTTAATTACCCTGCCCTGCCTCAGCATCGACTGAGAGCGCCCACCACTCTGTTTCACTATGTGGGAATCAGGATGGAGGAGGACAGGGACAGGAGGTCTTCTGCATATGCACTAATACTAATATGAACTAATACACACTAATACAATTTGTTGAAAGAGTTACAAAATTTGGAGCATTTCTATTCTGTTCTATTTTAAATGAACGCATCTCCATACATGCACAGACAATGTGAAGGTCACTTAGACGTTTTTCTTTTATAGGGTTTTTTTTTTTCATTTATCTTTTATGATTTCTATATATATATTTAATATTGCTAAATAAATATTTATAAAAAATATCTAATTCTCTAGAAAATCATGAAAAACGAAATAAAGATTAAAAAATCAAAACACAATGCACATACACATATGCATTATGCCTGCATACATAATGTGCCTAATTACAAATATACGATAGGTGCAAACATGTACATTAACATATATATATATACACATGCACAAAATGTATTACATTTACATTTTACAAATATTTACTGCCCTGTTTTCCATAAAGATTCTGCATAGATTATACTAATTGTCTTTCCATTTACCTTCAGTATAATCTGTACAGAATCCAACTTGTCCTACATTCTGTTTTGTTGCAGTAACACATTCATAGCGTTAATGTAGAGTTAGACTGTATAACAAAAATCCCTATCCTTCATTCTAATTTTTTTTTTTTTAAATGAGGCAACCCTCTCTATCAGAATAATCAGTTCACAAAAACATGGTTCCCCTGGACTTTTCTTTGCCTCTTATGCTAGTCTGGATCATACCTGAAGCTTTCTGCTTTAATAAGTGGGACTCACTCATATATACTTCAGTCTATGATTGCAAACAAAATTATAACTTGAAAACTTCCTCTAAGAAGTCTGAAATAAAGAGCATTTCCAAAGCATATGCATTAATGTTTATCTCTGATGTTTTATCATTTCTTCTTTTGTATTCTATTGTATTCTGCTCTATTGTACTTCTATTCTACTCTACTCTAGGAGGCCTGCAATTACCTTCCTTAAAGATGAGATAACTGCTTAAAAGTACTCTCCCTACCCACAGCCACATTCCCAAATCCCCAAATTTCCTCCCAAACTCAACCATGAATTGTTTTGATTTTTAAAACATCAACCCTTAATTGGGGGGGAATTTTAGGATTTATGGGCACCATTGGACACATGAGTATTTATCTTTAATTTGCTAGGAATGCATCATATACACTACTTCACGAATCTGCAATGCTGACATGTGTAATAATGTAAACCAGTTGTTCCCAACCTTTTTGACTTGTGACTCTTTAAAACAATAGAAAATAAAGTCACAACCCCTAATAAAAGTTGCAGATTTCTATGAGCTATGAGAACTTGAAGCAAGCAAGGAGACACATTTTTTCCTTCTCAGATTATTTAATTTAATATCTTTTAAAAAGTAAAACTATCCAGTATTTTACAAGAAAGATAAGCAAAGACAAATTTCCTAAAAAACTAAACATAATTTTATGAAGCAGAAAAAATCTTTTTTTTTTCTTCTTTCTTTAATCACAATCGTCAAATCTCAATTCAAATCTATTCTATTCTGATGTGATACACACACACACACAGTGATACAATAAACCAATAAACTAAAACACTGTCAACACAAAAGCGTGGTTTAATGCATGTTTTGTTTATTGAAAAACATGATTTCTGTATGAGATTTAGAACATACAAGCACCTATGCATACAGTATATCTGCAAAAGCAACAGAAGAAACTTCAGACAAAAAAAAAGGTTGTTTGCCACAAGAACCACTGAGTGTTGAGTTCATTTGATACTGCAGGCTTGGCTCTGCCTGTGTCAGGTCTTCTTTGGCTCTGAGCAGTGTGAAAAGGTGAGACACTCTGATAGGATCAGCCAGAATGACCTTTTCACTCCTCGTCTCTCTCTCCACACCCCTGCCGTCCCCCTCCCCTCCCTCCTGGCACTGTTGGCGCTGGGTGGCACCCAAGAGCCACTCGGCCGACGGGTAGGGTTACAGCAGCCAGGGCCTCAGCTCACATGTTTTAACAATTTCCTCCGTCCTCTGTGAAATTATGCAAATATTTTAGTCCAGTTTCCTTGAGTCTGGAACACCAATTAAGAGTGTCTGTTTGGTTTTCATGACAGCTGTTGAGGAGGCTTTCAGACAGGCAGGCCTCGCACTGGAGGTAAAGGGCTCCCATCAAGCAGGCCTGGACCCAGTTTTAAGACGTGCAGATGCAGAAGAGGCTGTAGTGCACATAGGGAAGCACTACTGATGAGGTGATAAAGGGGAAAAATATTGGGATATAGAGGCTGAAAAATTAGGTTTATGAGATAAAGAAGTGATCCAGACAAAGAAAACATACTGATGACAACAAGGACAGAAGGATGAGGATAATGGAAAAGATGAAAGAATGAAACTGCTAAGAAATAGAGGAGGGAACTGGAAAGGGAATAATTACTTCCCATAGCTAACACAGCTTATAGAGAAATAACAGACACTTGACTTTGCGTTTATGTCAAGGAAATCTCCTGTGGGTGGTTTTCAACACAATGACAGAGCGGAGGCTTATCAATCTGCCTTGATGATGGTCCAACACTGCTCTTCCAGCAGCAGGTAAGGTCATATCTGCTATAACTGCCGTGTAAAACTTTCACAATAGCGGGAGGTCAAAAACCCAAACTGGCCCAGTGCTGGGAGTATGGGACTCTCCTGTCTTTCTAATCAGCTCCCCCTTATTCTCTGTCATACTTATTTTTATTCTCTCTCCGCCTTTCACTTTCTCCTTTCTCTATAAACACTAACTACTGGTCATGTCATGCAGAGTCCAGCTCAGGAAAACTTGATCTAAGGTCTAAGAAGGCTATGAAGTCCACTCAACCTCATTGGAAGACCATCTTTTCTTTAAAGACTTGCTGGCTCCAGAAATTCTCCATCATGTTGAAGAATTTGATCCAGGGATTGTGCTGTCTGGATAAAAGTTCACTTCGCTCTATAAGGGGAATTGATTGAGGTCACGGCACTAAAGCATCTCCCTCAGTTCAAAGGTGGGCATGAATGTGAGTCCTGAAGAGAGATTCATCTTGGTCAGGGGAAAACCTCTTGAAAGGAGGGCATGTAATCGTGCTATGGAGCGTGACGGACCATATCGTTATTAAACGGTATTGTTAAAAGAAATAGGAGGAAGAGGTCAAATTTGATGTAAGCCGCAGTATTGTGACATTTGAGACGAGTCCTTCACTGATGCTGGTGATAGATATAGGGTTAACTTTGATGAGCTTATCACCATAAATAATACCACAGAGGTACATGTCATTTGGGGGAAAAAAGGGGTATTTTACTAGTATTTATGCTGACATTACTTATATTTTTATACTTGTGTAATTAGTACATTTCTACATTTACTATCTGAAAATGTTAAACTCTACCATAACAATTTCAGAGAAAGAGTCCTAGTTTATAATAATGCAACAATTTTAACAATGCAGTTCTGAACTTTGGTGTGCAGCTTCTTTGCAGCTGTTATTGTCTAAGACTGACTTATCAGTTAAAGTAATAGTTTGACATTTTGGGAAATACGCTTATTTGCTTGCTTGGCTAGATAAAAAGGTCAACACCACTCTGGTATCTGGGAGTTAAAAATGAAGGTACACTAACAACAACAACAACAACAACCCATTAGCTTACCATAAGGACTAAACAGCTAGCATGGTTATGTCAAAAGGTAAGTTTTTTTTTGTCATTGTGGGGTTGCCTGACAACCAGCACAGACCCCAGGAAGTAGCACATAGCCCTCCTAAATTAACAATTTGCATTTTTCAAATTTATTTTTTGTAAGAATTACTTCAGAGATGATGGTAGGTAGGACTTTGTTACCTTCAAACAGAGCTCAGCTAGCTGTTTCACCCTGTTTCCAGTATGTGCTATGCTAAGATAGGCTAAGCTAAATGTCTCCTGGAATTAGCTTTATATTTAACAGACAAATATAAAAATGATATCAATCTTCTCATCTATTTAAAAAAAAATGCAAGAATGTACCAGAAAAAAAAGTTTCTTGAAATTTTCTCCAACTTTTTCTCAGCTGCCTGATTCTTGTTATTCTTGATAAATTCTTGCTATACCTCCTTTGTTTGTCTTTTTCCTCATCCTACTCTTCACTCTGTCTACCCCCCCCCTCCACACACACACACACACACACACACACACACACACATTTCCCAACTCTCCTCTCCTGTGTTGTCTCCCAGAGGTCTTAGTGTGGCTGGGCTTTTCTGCTCCAGGTGGTCTGCAGCCAGCCACCTGTGTTGTCTTTGTGGCGCTGTCATCTGTCTCCGAGCAGGCTTTGTGGGGTTGCCAGTGTGAGGACAGGCCTGGTGAGCACCGATGATGGAGATAGTGCTTTCTGCTGCTGCTTCTCCCAGACTCTCACAGGACTCCAGTGTTGCCGGACACAAGGAGCGAAGTTTACACCCCCAACCAGTCCCGAAGAGGAATCCTGGGAAGATTTTTCACTGGTCTTCATGCCTCATTGTTGCATTGTATAAGTTCATAGTGTGATGTTCTGTTTAAGGACACATATGTGAACATGTTATCCTTTACTCATGGTATAGAATTATTGCAGTAAATGTTAATTTACACACTAAATTGTGAATTACCAATGTATAGCTTCAACAGGAATAGTATTTTCAGTGAGGCAAGTGTCTAAAAATAATCCACACAAGAGGTAAAAGTTAAAAGCAGAGTTCAAAGGTATCACCTCAGATGATACACCTCAAAGAGCTCTGGAGTAATCTCATTCATGTTCATTTGTGCTTGTGTGTATGTATTTGTTCAATTATATGTACTGTATATCTGTCTACAACTTTATTTGGTCCCTAACCACTCAGAAGAACATTAAAAGAGGAAAAGAGTTTCTCCCCTGGTTTTGAGCAGAATAACACCTTTCTGGCTGACAGGCACTTGTCAGAGGGGGACAGAGGAGGCGAAGACTGATCGGGTGCAGGCAGGAGGTGGTAAGATGAAAAAGCAGAGAAACTCATCCATGCTCAAAGTATGAGATCTTCCCTCTTTTCATTTGTTATACTATCATTATCATTATATTATACCATGCTATGCTACATGTAAATATACAGAAATTTCAATTTTGAGAGTATTGTAACAAAAAAGGAATAAAACGATAAAACTTGTCAGATGAGCTCTGTGATTGCTGACATCCAGATATATTGTATAAAATCTATTGCACATGATTAGAAGCTAAAGAAACACTTGACACTGGAGACACATGCTCAGGATCAAGCTAATGCATTTTTCTTAATCTCCACTTGAGGGAAACATTATGCAGCTATGACACCCATTTATCTCTCTGCCACGCAGATTGGAGCACATGTGATTGCAAGGAGGCCAGTAGCACTGCAGGCTTTACAAAGATGCTATATTCCTATTCCAGCAAAGCTTTCCACAGCTGTTATTAGTCATGACTTACAGAAAATGCTGCAGTGGAAAATACCTTCAAATAGGCTTCAGCAAAGTCATTAAAACATCAGCAGATTCGTATTTTTCTGTTCCGTCAATTTTGGAAATTAACAAAATGAAAAATAAATGATAAATAAGTAAAATAAGTTGATTTCTGCTTGGAGGTCATACTTTAGGCACTTCTTTATTTAACATTACACCATTGGATATGCTCAACATCCCAGGACACCCCCCTCCTTCCCCCTCCGTTACATATTCAGAGTTTTATTTACTCCTCATCCGGAGGGGAGAGTGTTGATAAATGACGGCGCTGCGCCCTGGGACTCTCCTGTTTAAGGAGCGGCGAGGCGATTTATGAGCGCGCTCTCGCAGGCAACACTGTGATTAATCGACGCCGTCCTCCGCGGCCACAGGCGGGGCAGGGGCCGCCGGCCTTCCACTGTTTGGATAGGGAGATAACATCAAAGCAGCCTGCTGCTTGTGTTAAGAAAATACTGCATTCTGGGTCAGCGCAAATGAATCCAGGAGGAGCTTGAAACTGTTTTTAATGGCATTGCCATCGATATATTATCACTCTGCAGAATTTGAGAGGTCACAGATGACATCTGCAACCCCGGAGCTTCCCTGAGGCTATGGTTGACTTTGATGATTTAGCTGTTTATGTTAGGCTACATTTATGAATGGAGTGGAACACATAATGTGTCATCAGTGAGAGTTAATAAATGATGAGGCACTAAAAATATTACTTACCGTTAAATACTTTGGCATAAAATTGTGTTTTCCAGACCTAAACACTCCACTCCATGGTTGAGGGTTTGGATTTAAGATTGAGGTTTGAAGGTAAACATATAATGATCCCATCTGTCAAAGTTCATACAAATTTGTACCTAATGAGTAGTTAAAGGTGTTAGCCTCTGAGATATTTACCTGCCCTGGTGTACTCCTCCACACCTGCACCATTGATCACAGGTCACATTGATGGGCTCGATGCTCCAGGGCTGACATTGCTGCTCTTTTGATCTCTCTCCAAAGTGGCCTGCTCCAGCAATGGGACCAAAATCCTTCTTGTTTCATGTCAGCTTTTTGGTTTAAAAAAAAAAAAAAGTTTGTTGTAATGTTGAAATGTTCATTGTTTACCTCTCTTCACTGAAAATGTGTCTGTAGTAAAATTCATCGAGTGCAAATTCATACAAATTTAAAACGTATTTGTATTGAATTGTGTAGGGTTTTTTTGTACTGAATGCATGATCAGTACTATTAAGCTCTTCTATAAAGCATGCTACAAAGTAAAGCAGGCCTGGCCAAAGTCTCTTTTTCTTATCTCATTTACACATCAAAATAGTTTCTCTCCTTTCCCATTGTGAGAACACCATACTCCTCAAGCCAACTGGGAATCGTTGGGCAAATTTCCGTTCTTTATTTTCTACTTCCAACTGCTTCCCGTGGTTCCTAAAAGGATGCCAATTTAGCTGAATTCAGGCTCAGTTGAAAGGCGCACTGTTACCTGTCCGCTGGGGTAGAACCTCTGCGGTGGCTGCCCTTTCCCATGCTTCCACTACGGGACCTCGACCACAGGCAGACAGAGGGGACACCTGTTCCCTTGGAGAGGTTGGCCAGCATCTGAAATCTTAGTGTCGGCCCTGCCTATTGAGAGTGAGCAGCACGATAAGGCCTTGCACTGTGATGGGGTGGAGGAAACCTGAGGAGAAAGCAGGAAAGGGGATGCCTATAGCCAGATGAATCTGGTGCAATTTGCCAAAACACAGTGCCTCCCTCCACAAGACGATTACCTACACTTGCAATAGAAAAGCCATTGTCTGGTATGAGTCTCCACTTATCTGCATATTCTTTATCGTTATGCAGAGATATAAAGGTCTGCCTGTGCTGCAGTAAAGGACAAAGTTTAGTGCTGAAAGGAGGAGGTGAAATTAAGTGTTTCTGTAGCCATTGGTGTAAATCAGCACAATTATAGTCTGGTAGGAAAAACATTGGCCTCTCCTGGAAATACCTTTGACTCAAAATCATAAATTATTGGTGCAAAAAACCCCATCAAACTCGACACTCTTTGAACTATTTGTGTGTTTTTGGCTCCACTCTGCCGCTATTCATCTCCTAAAGAAACAACAGAGCAGAGAAGTTGATTTGAGACCCAAAAGTGATGCATGCCCCATTGAAAACGCTAACTTTTTAAACATGTTGTTAAAACAGTAGAAGACTGAACGATGAACATGATCCTTGGCTTTTTTTTCTTCTTCTTTTTTTTTTTTATCCAAGCCCATTGCCACTGCCTGTCCTTGTTCTGACTACAGCTTCTGAGCATCTTTTGTAAAGAAAAAGCAACAATATTTCAGAAACATGGGTCACAAGGGCAAACTTGCTGCAGTGAGAGTTTGTCCAAGAGGTTTCCACATGAGCCCCTAAATGAGCCTCATACTGTCTCCCTCCTCGTGACATATATCAGCCTTCCCCGCAGAGGGTGAGTCACCTTCCCCATACCACCTTTGATGTCCTAAAGATTCCAGACAACAATTTGTAAGCACTGTTGGACCAAACTATGGTGGAGCCTCATGGAGGCCCCAGTTGACAAACACTGTGATCTATAAGATTGTTTTAATCCTTCCAACTTTTTTATGGTTCCTCCCTCACTTCCTTTATTGTAACGTCTTAAAATTGCACCCTTGCTGATATGGTTGAGCTGCACAAGTTAAAGCTTAAAATGTCATGCGCCTCAGTACTCAGCTATGCTGAAGATGGACATTGCAAGACAGGATGGCCACCAAGGGGCCATTACTGAGGCCTAGGTCAATGTCTTTTGCTGCCTTCAGAAGCCATGGGGAAATAACTAGCAGCTCTGGTGGAGGGAGTCAGGAGTCTGAGAGGAGCCCAGATGCACACTCCTGAAATCTTCAAAGATTCCTTCCTCTGACTTTCACTATCAAACATATGTGCAATAAGAATGCTTTATATGATGGTCAGATCTGTAAGGGAGGAAAACTTGGAGGCAGTGTGTGATTTACACAACAGCAGGGCTAGGCTTTAAACAACAGGATGCCATTTCTTGAATGTGTGTCTCTAGGAATATAACAGTGGTGATTTTCAAAAAAAGAAAAAAAAAAAGAGTGGTTTTGTTGTTTCCTGTGTTGCAGTCTCTCCAGTGGCTGTGGTCAATGTGAGCACAGATATTTGAACAATATATACCTAAGCAATGACAAAAATCATATTAAAGTAAACCTCATGCTTTTTTATGTAATATTCTCTAAAAATGAATATGTCCATAACTCCTAAAAAGCAAGAAAACAATCCAGTATTATAAAACAGTCTTAAAAGTCCACTATTGTTTGCCTTAATGTTTTTTATTTATGAATATGGCTTCAATCTGGACCAGTTCCTCACTGTGGTTTCTGAAAAGCACAATCACATGTTAAATGTCAGTCTGTGTTGTTCAAAGTCCTGTGTGACAGCTTAATGTGCCTTCCTAATTTATTCCCCCACCCATCCTTTGACTCAGGACTGAAGAAAAAAAATCTCTTTTGTAGAAGCAATAGAAGAGGGTATTATTGGGGACAGTCCGTTAAGCTGTCCTCACCTTTCCGCCTGACCTGAGCTTGGTTGAGATGTTTTCTAGCTGAGGCATCCTTCCTGCCGGAGAAGCAGATGGGTGATTTATGGCCCAACATGTTGACAGGGAAATGTTAGGGCACCCGCCGAGAATTATCGATCCTGGGAATCTGCAGTGAGAAAGACGTGGTGAGGAGGCATAGAAAGAGTGGAATGAGAAGGTAAAATAGAGACAGAGAAAGCCAGTCAGACAGGAGACTGATTCAGAAAGGGAGCAGAGGGCTGTGTGCAGCAGAGGCCATTAGCCTCTATACCACTTGCAGGAGAGACGGAGGAATGATGGGTGCTCTCCTGCAGAAAGAGGAGGAGTGGAGCAGAGGAGGGGCTCTAATAGGATAAACTCCCCCATTAACCCAGGGGAGCTGCCTTTCAGAGATGCTATCAATCCGAGCACACGTCTCCATCATGCCTACCACACTGTCGCCACGCAACTGCAATACACAAACTCCAGGAAACATCTGTCTATCTTCCAGTCAGTAAGTCAAATCTGCTGGAGAGGACACAGTATGATGTAATAAAATTAGGTTCACTTGCATTCTGGGAAAGAAGTTTTATTGTTAATCTTCAGCATTATAAATAAAGAGACTAAGTAGTAGAGGTGGTAATAGACTACAGAAGTTTGGAGTACAGCTTTATTTCTGGGTTTACATCATTCTAATATTCACTATATGTTTACAGTACAAACATCTGCACAGAGTCGCTGAGCACTTAAGGAATTGTGCCTCTAACAGGCAAAACGTACACTTGTTTTCTTAAAGTAAACATCATCTCCATGGCAAGTGTGTTATTTAAAAGGTAACTGACAGTGCTCATAAAACTCCACGTGATGCCATTCTAGCCCCCGATTCAAAATATGATGTAATCAGTGTCTAATTTAGTGTGTTTACTCTTCGCTCGCACACAGTATAGCTCCTTTTTGCCAGACATTTAACTGCTGAAAAGGGGATACTTTGATTGCAGCGAAAGAGAAAAAATCAGGGAGAGACAGAGTGAGAGAGTGAAATTGTTAAATCCAATTTGCTGTATCAGTATATTTAAGTATTTAGGAAATATGAATTTTTGAGGACATATACCTTTTTAAAAGCCGAGTTATGAAGAAAATACTAGTTGTTGTTTTTTTATTTTACTTAGGCAAACATGTTCTTTGCTTCTTAAACGGAGCACCCACTTTGATTGAATAAGCCCCTTACTCTATTGTTTATTGGAAATGTATGAAGAACGAGTGTCTCTGGACACCTTGAGTGGATAACCATATGCCGTCACAGTAGACCAGACGCGCCTCATATTGAGAGCTCTGTTGACCTGGGAATTGTGTGGGAGGTGTAGAGCGGGGGTGGAGGGGCACAGGGGACTTGTGAGAGTTTCGAGAGGTACAAATCAAGGATTTAACTACTCCAGCGTCTCTCTCCTACTCAAAATGTGTAGGCCCGTGTTTCGACTGTGTTTTTGACTGTGTGTGGTGTTGGAGGCTTACAAATTACTACAGAAAAGAAACAAGTTATCACGAAGTGCTGAGCTGTGTGGTGGTAATGATGCTATTTGAATCGTTAAAAGTCAAATATATGGGACATTTGAATCCTGTGTGAGAGGAAAAGTGAGAACTAGTTTGAGAGACAGACAGATAGACAGAGACGGAGAGAAAGACAGATATTGCACCCGTGCCAAGGGTCTTTATTGGGCCACACATTAAATCAAAGGCAGATGTTCATCCCTTTTGACCAAACCACATCAGCTGTCGCTCTCCTTGTTTCCTTCAGCCTCCCCAATTATTTCTCAAAAGGGACAAACCATAACCAACTATCAGTAAACATGCAGACTCCTCAAATTCCATAAACGTCAAGCTACAGACAACAAGCCAACCAGCCTCTGTTTGTATAACTGGGAAACCCCTTTCTGGTTCTGACACAGTGCTACAGCTATAGCACGCTAGTTTGGGGGAAGTGTTATTATGGTTTTACATGCCAGCAGTTCTCCCTCATCATGAAACAAACCCACCAGCCTGTCAAACAACTGCTGCCCTCTTAGGGAAGCACATTGTTATTTGCTCCGTTGAAGTCTTACTTGTGGTCGAATGTTGGTACCACAGAAGAGTCAGTTTGTGAACTATCAATGCAACTGGACAAAATACAAATGTTCCTTTGTGATTCAAAGTGAACTGAGAATACACAGCAGCGAGGATCTGGGAGATTTTTACATAATGTGCTCTTGCAGTGATCAAACATTTGCAACTTGGAAATGTGTCAGTCTAAACTAAGGCAAGTGTGGGCCGATAGAGCTCACATAAAGCTGGCAGCAGACTAAAGCTGTTAGATTAGAGGTGAACCTAAAAATCATAAAGTAAAAACCTTCGCAAATCCATTTCTACTTATATTTTCATGGGAGATAGAACTTGTTCTCTTCCATTACTTTGATTGCATTTTGGGCTGTATGAAAATGTAACATTTTGAGTGTGCTGCATATTTAGCTCTTGCTGGCCCTAATGGTGCCCAATCAGTTCCACCAGGTCCGTTCCAATGGGGTAGGCGGCCTCTACCCTGATTACACTGAATTGTGGGTATTTCCTGCCTCTAAGCCTCGCATATGGATTGAGTAAGGCAGTGGCTGAGGGACTACCGTTTCTCTCCACTACATCTTCATTTCTTTCTCTCTCACTTTTTTCAACGGAAAAGCAAAACACTTTTGTTTTTTCTGGCTCTGCTGTCAAAATACTGAGCTGGGCTTTGGCTCAGTGTCTGCTTGCATGTAGCCAAGGAAAATCCCATGAGACAAGTGTGGCTAAATGCAGTTTAATCCACATGATCACTATCCGTCTGCGGACTCAACCACACCTATTGCTGACCTATTGCTATGAGGCAAACACATTTTCATTCAACCTCTCTCCTTGCGTGTTTCTCTCTTTAGGATTTAGATGTTTTCAATAGATGCAATGAACGTGTTTGAAAGTCCTGGTGAAGGTATATGTGTTATGATTAGATCAGATTCACCGTATGGGTTGTGGCTTGTTTTTACGGCAGAGGTCATTTTGTCTTCATTAAAAAAACAGCAGGGTGGATGCTTTACAAATCCAATAACACTTTTCCCCTAACAAGAAAATTATACCGTCATCATGAAATATAACCTTGTATATAATGCCATGGTAGCACCTGTAAGTGACAATGTGCTTTTAAAGCAAATACCTAGCCTGCCAGCACTATTTTTATTTGTATAATGTTTTTATAAGTAAGAACCCTAGTATAGAAGTCTAGTAGTGATTATATTATTTTATATACCCAAAGAAAATGGCTTTTCTAAAAAAGAAAGAAGTGAATTTAGTTGGGTATGGCCATCAGTTGAATCATGTTATATCCAAGGAGAATGAATAAGGCAACCCCACTTTGGTATTCTTTATGGCATCTTGAGTTTTTAACCTTCACATGCATTACTCCACCAAAAAGGATTTTCTATTAAGGGGCAAAAAGATTCTGGCAGGGTGATGATTTAAAAAGCTGACATCTCTCTCTGCAGTGGGGGAAAAGCTCTATATAAAAACAGAAAATTCACTGCAAACCTTGGCAAAGTTTAGAGGATGCCTGTTTTATTTAGACACTACAGCTCATAAACTATGAAGACTGGGTAAAAGGGGAAGAAGAGGTCTCACATTTGGTGCCAGTTCTCTTCATGACATATTAAAAAAATCTCCACACATACCGAATAATTGTACTGAGCAGTTTTGGAGGACTTCTCCCAACTGCAGATTTCCCATACTTTATGCTATCCCACTGGACCGGGGCTTCATAAGCTCTTTTTGTGGGAGATTTTGGCATTTGATGCCGGTGCTTGTATGTTTGTATTAAACATTTTTTGGAATGGGCGGCTCATTATTTTGCGCTCCATTCTCAAACATTGGCCATACTTCCTCTCCAATATAACCACTGATAGAGGACAGATTGAACTGCATTTTTCAGGGTTTTACATACCTGCTGAAGTATTTGATTTGGCAACTGGACAGCTTTCACCTCAAGGCCATATAATGCAGGAGCAATGAATCAGAATATTTTGGTTGTTATTGTATTTGTATATTTGGGCAGATGGTCAAGCAAGTCAAACATACAAAAGTCCACCCATGAAAATTAATTACCAAAGGGCACATATGGCATGTAGAAATAAGTAAATTAGTATTTCATGTAGTTTATTAAGCATTATTACTAGATCAACAGTGCAAATTGTTTTTTTATCCATCATATTATAGCTTGTGAGTAATAGTTTGCAGGGTCTAATGGTTATACAGCCACACATTTTAAGGAAAAAGTCTTGATCCAAATGTAAACAAGAGGGAAATCTCCCTCCCAAACTCAAAACACAGGTTTTAAACCTATCACTCTCATACACAGCAGTTTAACAAATCTATATCTAATATTATAATCAGTTAAAGAACTTGAAAATTGTTATTTTTCATGAGAAATCAAAGTCAAATGATACATGTAATTATACTTTTTAATTAAACATGGAATATTGGTCCTTTAATTGACTGACACTGAGTATGATATTAATGTCTTCATGTTGACTAGCATACATCCACTGTGCCACTAAGCAAGTAACTGAATACTTTCCTTTCCTTTCCTTTCCTTTCCTTTCCTTTTCTTTCCTTTCCTAGCTTCACCATTCATAAGTATCTAAGTATGGGACACAAATGTTTAGGAAGCTTCTCTGTAATCAGAATTATGTTTCAATTCCTGTTCTCACTTTCAACAAATATAAATTTGTTACTGCCTTAAATTGCTTGCTTCATGATTGGAAGGCAATGTTAACTGCATAAAATTCTTAATAGTCAGGGTTGGCATCTGTTTTGCCTTTTGTGTGTCCTCAGCTGTTTGAAAAACATTTTGTTGTCTTACTTCCTTCTCTGACTCCCACTGCTGTCCTGTGTCTAACAAAAGAGATACTGTGACACCTACTAAATTACTGGTGTACAGAATGTGATTGATTGACTAGTTGTTGGCCTGCCATGACCACTGGAATGCACCTCATGTGAAAGGTGCCTCCAACAAACACACTGGTGCATACCTACTCAGGTTACCTGAGCGGCACACCAGGTATTATAAATCTCATTGTGTGATAAAAAAAAAGAGGGCAAGGAGGAGAAAAAAACAAGTCATATTTGAATAAAAACATTTTCTCCTCCCTTTTATGTATCAAAGAAAATATGTACTTTTCTCCAGGTGTGGGTTATTTCACTTTGCTTGTAATGTGATAGAAGACTAATGCAAAACACCTGAGCTCAAAATGAAATGCAGCATATAATGTAATAAAGTGCATTGTCTGATTGGTTATGGTAATTTTTCATTTAGCCACAATAACCTTAAGCTCAGCCGCCTCAAATCCAGTAAAATTACTTGAAACAGATGTGGCTCCGAGGTTCCAGATAGATCTATGAAAAATGTGTCTCGCAGCAGAGGTACCACCAAGCCTGGTCTTCATATGCGTACTGTAGGAGAGTGTCTCAAAACAGAGAAAGCATTGGTGCATTGCTATATTTTACTGTATGGCATAAATCAAAAATTATAGAGGTGCTGAGAATAAAAAGCATCTGACATTTTTAGCGTGACAGTTCCGCCGTTCCCGTGTTTAAGTGGTGGTGGGAGCTTTGTGACGCTAGGCCGAGATCTCCTCCTGTTAAGCACACATCCTGTAGGCTTTGTCCCCTGGCAGTGACCTGATCCAGCAGGAGGAAGCAACCAATCAGGAAGATATTAGATCAGCTCCGGGAAAAATTAATAAAAATTCTCTCAAGTCTGCCTCACCTACTGTACTGAACCATGAGATTCATACACAAGAGTAAAGGCGTACACTTTATATGCTTTCATCAGAGTGACTCCATTAAACTCCCCCCTCTCCAGGTTCAAATGATCTATGGGCATTATGATACGCTTGTGGAAGGTGTTGTGTTCCTTACAGCCGACGTCCAGACAAGGGTGGTCTGTGCAACCGGATCCTTTGACATCACAGAGAACATGAAAACATGAAACAGTTATTGATCACAGAGTCCACACTAATCAAATAGCACCCTGCTTTGTTTGAAGTTAAAAATGGTTACAGTGGGTGTTTACCGTTGCACTTCAGGACTCTCAAGCCGCACCCCTCTTAAACATACACAGACAGAAGTGTTATTTGTATTGTTAAATTTACATTAAGTCCATTTTAATTGCATCAACCCACTAAACAGATCTTACAATAATGGGCCTGACAGAGAAAATTGCAATCATCTGTGAAGAGCCTGCGGCAGAGTAATGGACAAACCTGATTAATTTAATCTTGTTGCACTCCATTATGGCTGCACTTTATCATTTCAACAGATGGAGCACCAAGAAATTAAAAAAATGCTCTCAAGGATATGTGGCGCTCTCCATCCGCTTGCATCCCTTTATCTGAAGGTGTGTGGGCTGCTGTGCTGTGCTGTGTTGTGCTGTGCTGTGCTGAAATGAAGGCTTGGACTTGAACCTTTGGATGAGTGCATTTTCAAACCCAAATGAGATTATGTGAACAGCCAATTGATGCAACAAATCATCAGAATTGTCTTGTGATGTATTGCTGAAGGCTATTAAGGGCTGTCCATCCAATCATCTCTTCCAATAAGTTGATATTATCAAAGGAGTAGGATGACAATTGCTTTATTATATGGAGCCTCTTCACATAAGTATAAATGTTGCATTCATTCATCATTCACATTGAAACTGTTACAATTCTGGAGGTACATCTTTCCATACTGTATACTGTTGTGTAATAGTAATAGAAAAGTATGCAACCGTTAAAGTTGTGGTTCCCAACCTTTTTTTGCTTGTGACCCTTTAATACGGAGCAATATTTCTTTGCTACCCCTTGTCAAAGGCTGCATAAGTTATGAGCAGTTCAATTGAAGAGTGGTTTTCCCATCTCATATTGTTTAATTTGAATACTTAGGCCTGAAAGAGTACATCTGATACAGCATTTTGCAAAAAAACAGGCAGATATTAAAGGACAAAAAAACAAGAAATAACACTCCATCCATCCATCCATTTTCTGCTGCTTACCTGGCACCAATTCGCCTGTCGACCTCACACTCCATCTTACCTTCACTCATGAACAAGATCCCAAAATACTTGAACTCCTTCACTTGGGGCAGCAACTCACTCCCAACCTAAGGGGAGCAGTCCACCTTCTTCCGGCAGAGCACCATGGCCTCAGACTTGGAGGTGCTCATCCTGACCGCTTCACATTTGGCTGCAAACCGTCACAGTGCCTGCTGGAGGTCACAATGCCATCCTGGCCGTGGAACAGTGGACCAGCTCTTCACCCTTGCAGAGATACTTGAAGGGTCATGAGAGTTTGCACATCCAGTCTATATGTGCTTTGTAGACTTGGAGTAGGCTTATGACTGTGTCCCTTGGGGCACCTTGTGGGGGGTGCAAGTTGAGAATCACTGAATGAAAGCATCAAACGTCTAATATTTTGATAAATTCCTGCCCACAACTCAACAAGAAGCACCCACGTACGTTTGAAAACCATGGAACAATCTTGATAACTATGTGGAGACCTATAGGTGGCGCTCTAATTCATATCTATAACTGGGAAATAGAGCTTTGTGGGCAATGCATCACAATATGGTTTACTACAGCAAACGCCACTTTTTAATATTTGGGCACCCTCCAAGACATTTAAAGTTATTGAAGTAGACCAATATAAAAATCACAAAGGCATATTATAAAAATTAATCTGCATTAGAACAAATTACAGTAGAACAAATTACCTAAACTTACCCATAGCCTATTAATTGAGTTTAAGCAGACTGTGTATGTCACAAGTAAAAACAACCAGACATAATTAACGAAGTGAACTGTAATACAGTGTGTGTAAAGTTTCCCTCGTGCCTGCTACATTTGATACCAGTGGGCAGCGCGCGCACAGACGCATTGGATATCATGTCAATTCACTGTAACTCTCCGACTCTGCTGCCATGAAACGTTTTTTAACAACACTACGCGTTTTATGCGGGTTTTCCGAAGTACTGTCGCGTTAGTCTGTGAAATATCTACCAGCGGACTGGGAGAGAAGCAGTCGCTGACGGGTTAGAAGACGTAAAATTCATGGTTATGGACAGGGAGACTTGTTGCATGTGGTGACAGCGGTGATACATAAGGTAGGCAGCCACGAGACGACTCAGTTTGGGGTTAGCTTGCTTTCCTGACACTTGTTTTGCTTCTTCAAATCACAAATGTTATAAATATCTATTTGTTTTCCTTGTGTGTTGAGATGACAGCGTGGTGTTGAGCCATTTCCAACATGGGCGGGGACAGCAGCAGTTGATTTGAGTCCCATGAATCCGCAGCTGTGTGCAGGTTTAAAGTAAAGATGGGTGAACGAAAGATGTGACTTTTATCTGAAAAACAACTGGTGTAATTTCAATAAAATGTGTGTTTTGTTTATTTATGTTTTATAGACCTATTTCAAATTTTTATTTATTAGGCTATATGTTACCTGTGGGGTAAAGCATTAGGGCAGTTTACTTGGTTGTTGTGCAAACTAGTATCAGTTACTGTAAAGTAGCTACTTTACAGTAACTGATATTAGTCTCAAAAAAGTGATTAACACCATTTCAACACAATGGGCTAAGTGTTATATACTTCAGTAAGCCTTATCATACAGTAGACTTGAGTGTACATGCTGTGTAACTTCAAAAGCATATACTGTAAGAATAGCATGCTTTCACTCTCAGACATGGGGGTAGGGTAGTGCAGGTACAAGTTGCATACGGGGCATTTATCAAAATATCATTTGCCTTAAGTTAACAGCAGTTGTACCTAGGTTTTACTCTCATTCATTCTGCCCCAGGCTGCAGTCATTTTTCTGTCTAATTATTTCCTTTTTTACTGTGCACCACATTTGACAGTGATGGATAACAGGTTAAAAATGGACATTTTCTCCTCCGTGTATGTTGGATTAACTCAAGCACACATGGTGTTCTTCCCTCAGACCAAAGGACCTTGGAAAGATTGTGTTCCCCTCTGCTTTTCCCATTCAAATATTATACAGTTTGTCTTCATTTTCTTCTGACTTGGAGTCCTTTCTATGATATATAGCTAAAGCACATCATCAAGACAGAAGTGTAGGTTATGTCAAAGTTATGCCATTATGATTACAGTCTAGGTTGCAGAAGCAGGCCCTCTACCAGTCCAGCTGTACTGATTGAATACGCATCTCAGTGATGGAGTGTATAAAGATGGTGGTTCCCTGATTGGATGTTTTTCTTTGTCTAACCGGAGCAAGTTGTCAAATATCAGTAGTACTTCAGTGTCTAAATGTCAATTTGAGGAGCTGCCATATTTATGCACCTGGTTAAATGTTATGATGCGGTTACTGCTGAGTACTGGCTCACTTCTGGCTAGAGGTCACATGCGTGGGTCCATGGTTGCACAAACCATGCGCTGCTGTCATTACAGTACTAGAAAAATGGAACAGGGTGCACATATGATGTTTTCTTTGCCTGCTACCAGGAAGCTGAAAGTGTTGGCGATCAGATCAGATAGCATTTCATAATGCATAAGCTGAAAAGTCCAGGCTGTTGTGCATTGTTTATCATGTTTTACCCTTCAGTGTACAGACATGCACCATGCATGATCAATTGACAGTTAGGATTATCTACAATCAGTCATTTGTATAATATTGTACTACTTTTTTCACTGTGATGAAATCATCATCTGACAAGGCCACAGTTTTGTGTTCCTTGCCTGGGATTGTCTTGCAGAAATATCATCCATTTTATGAAAGATCGGGAACATGGTCAAAATCCACAACACTATAGATGACATATCTATTGTGACTTATGGCCATTACATTTTAAAGCTTTTTCTCTTTCTTAGGGTGATCTCACATCCGTTGAATGATTTATTTTATGGACATCTTTATTGACATTGCAGAATATGTTGTTTTGGTTTGACCCAGTTTCTTTTTGGTGCATTTTGTATTTTCACTCATTGAGATGGAACAGCTGTGACCTAAAGATTCAAGATCAGAATTCATTCAATTTTTTAAAAGTGTGGTAGCTCAGCAGGAATACTGCAATGTATCATGTCTGCAGCAATGAATAGGACAATTTTCATTCACACATGTACCAGATTCCCTACTGTACTGTACATGTGCTTCACATTTTCTTTAAGACTTGACTTCAGAAGAAAGTTCTCCAGTCTGTTCTCCTTACTTTTGAAGTTACATGCTCCTCCAATTACTGGGGCCATGCAGTCTCCCCTATGGTGTCCTTGGACAGCTCTTTGAGTGCCTGAAAATGTTGCGGACCATTAATTCTGGATTGTCTTCATCTGTTTGCATAATTTTCCCTCCGTAACCATTTTCCTCCCCCATTTTCACAGTCTGTGCTTTCAGGTTTATTTTTTTCTCTTTCATAAATGTTTGAGTCTTACAGAGATTTCAGTTTTATGTCATTTTTTTCAATCCCACTGACAGTTGTTAAACTTTTACATCAGCCTGTTTTATGGTATAGAGCCTGTCAGTTGTGTACTGTACACAGCATGTGTATTTTACAGCCTGTGTGCTGATGTTGCCTATTGAAACTGCTCACCTGCCAGAAGATAGGTTTACAGATTGTATTCCACAATATTTTTTATTCTCTTATCAATATTTACAAAAATATATAAAATCATAAACACTAGTAAATTATCAAAACAGAAAATCAATTTTATGTTTAAAAAAAAGGGTGGGGAGTGAGGGGGTGTGTTTCCTTTAACGTTATGCATTTTTTTAGGTTTTTCAGTTAGACTAATTTGCTGTCAGGCAGGAGGTTGTTTTTGCAACTCAGGCAGACTCCAGAAATTAATTTATCCAAATAACCAAGTCCTCCTGGGCCATGGAGGTTGGGACACTGAAATGGCCCTGGTAGGCAAAGCTGCCTTTTGAAGTCTGGAATGTTTTGGCTGACTTTGAGCAGGCGACTGGAGTGGAGGGATCATTTTCACTGACCCATGGGATTTTTAACCATTTTCATATACTGAGAACAAAACAAAGTGAGGAAAAATGCCTGAGCTGATTTGCATCGACTTTGCTATCAAAAACTGAGGGGGGGAAATGAAGTGAAACTGATTTAGGGGATGCGTAGTTTTCTTCTTTGCTGGTTTGTGGACTGTGTTGGCAATGGTATATCATACTCAGCTGCTGAAAAAATCTGAAATATCAGTGATCCACTCCAAAAGGCCGAAATTGGCATTAATTGTTAACTATGTTGTTGCCTCTTCATAAGTTTTTCAAAGTTGTTGCTATTGGCTTTATGGCTTATCTTAAAGAATCCAGCCATACAATAAAAATCAACATCATTAATGCACTTTGAGTGCTAATTAGGTGGTCATTTGGACTGCAGGCAAAGTAAATACAAGGGCCATCCTAATAATACAAACACGTTGATTGTACACTTCCATTGTAAAAATGCCCTCATTAGGTATAATTCTTTAGATCCAGTATAAAAAATCACCATAGTACTTACATTAATGAAATTAATTCCTATTCAGACTTGAATTACTACGACTAAATGATATGCTTTTATTAAACAAGCCAAGGAAAGGGAAGTACAGGAAACCAGGCAGTCTTGAGTAACAGGCCACTTGAGTTTCCAGTGTAATAAATAATTCACAAGTCCTGTGTGATGAGCTGCTGAGGACAGAAATCCCTAATGACAGCTTTTTATAACCTATGACTCAGCTGGCCATTATGCTTCTGACATCCCTACACAGACCACATCCCCTCTGCATGCTCAGTGCTCACTCTTCTCTCCCTCCGCACTGCTTCGCCTACCGCATGGACAAAAAGGAGTTACATTACAAAGTACTGTATACATTCACTTAATGAAAGAAACTGAAATTGAAAACATAGTAAAATTAAATTATTACATATTAAATATTTTAAAAAAAACAACACATCCATTTTGTGAAAGTGTTTTACATTTTGTTAAGAAACAACCTACTATCTTGTAAAAGGTGTGTTACGTTTTGGTTGTATAGAGACAGTCATTTGCAAGAGTCTTGAAACAGATTATATAATGCACATTAACTATCAACAATAACCCTAGTATTAACATTTTATTAAGTAATAACTCATAGCACTGTTATATCAGTCTTTTTTAGTTAATTCTAACATATAGTCCTTTTACAAAATTGTTTTTTCAATCAGCTTCTTCGTCTCATTTGTTGTTAGAAATGTGAGAAATACAGGAAATGTGAAAATTGCAGTGAAAGCAGTAAAATGTTTTTTTGTGAATGTGTAAGGTTTCTTTCACAAAATGTATGTTATAACAGTATAATTGTGGCTATTAACTTCTTTCTCTCTATTGCATTTTCCTGCTTTAGGTCCACGCAGGAGGGATTGGGCTAACCTTAACGCCTGTTGCTACTGCTGTGTATGTGTGAGGTAAGAGACTGAATAATTGAGTTTCTCCAGTCTGCTTTAGGCCTGTGACTGATCAAGTGTTACAGTGTTTGATTGGCATAATGGCACCATACCCCCCCAGGTAAGGTCATTCCGAGCAACATCTGGGTCTATTATGCATTATGCAACTCCCAGTATGAAAGGCAAGGCCTCATATGGTATTGGTTGATATCATTATTGTTATCATTTCCAAACCCCAGCTCTCACTAAGAATAGGTGGTTAATTTTAGATGCAAAAAAAGATCCAATTACTCAGGCCTCTGCTTGTGGTTGTCCCCGGAGTTAGTGCAGGGAAATAAATCTGGTGGCCTTGATTAAGTACCTGACAATAGAGTTAGCACAGCACTAGTGGTTTATAGTAATACAGCGGACATGGGCAATTAGGCCCACCAAGTAATTTACAGTACTGCATGCAGGTGGTGACCTGGTATGAGCTGGGGACCACCTTAGTAACAAATTAGATCGTATAGGCAAGCAGAGTAGCAGCTCTGTACGACTTCCAAATAAAGCAAAGTAATCAAAGAATATAAAAAGCTTGGCGCATATTTCAAATTTGTTATGGTTTTGTTTTTGTGAAAGGAATAACATATGGCTCCGGGTTTTTCAATCCGTAATTTTCTGGAGAATGAATGATCACTTTTATACGTTGTTGATCTTTTTACGTCAGCGTGGACTGTTCTCCTCTCACTGCTACCTATTAATTATGAAATACTGTAGGTCTTGCCCATTTCATTTTACTACTTCTTCCTGCTGAACTTGGTGTGAAAGGCTGCTGTTCTTAAATAGGTGTATAAAAGTAAGAGTGGGGAAAGTTACCCCAGCACCAACTCTCTCTAGCATTATGTCATCAGAGTCAAAAAGGCACAGCTGAAGAAAAATAGCTTGTTTCGCACATGATAGACACCTCAACACATGGAGCAAATGGGAGTGGGCTATTTGGCTGCTTTTTTTACTATAGCAGAACACACAGCAGCCTTGTTAAGAAAATTCATGCGGTATTATAATCCTTGGAAGGACCTAATAGTTAACCTTTTAGAGAGAATAGGTTTCTCTCTTATCTTAAAATGTGAACTTGTGCATTTTCTTAGTAATTGATGGATGATTAGCCACAATGAAATAATAGTCCACATGCTAGAATATGCTCTCTACATATATCTACATATTTAATACACAGAAAGATCTGTTTATACATGCATCATGCTGTGTGTACAGTGAAGAAAAACAGTGCCCTCTTCTGCCTGCCAGCCTGCCTCTGTCTTATCCCCCCACAGATTGAAGCATTATTTCAGGTTTTGCTGTAGTTTACAGTGTGGAGACTGGCAATCTGTGTCTGTGGCTTGTCAGCCTCTTGTACAGGGTCAGGCACTAGGCTGTAGAGTGGCAGGACCCCTGGAATAACTCTGACTGCCTTGATCCCCACTGTCAACACAATGGCCTTAGTGTAAGCTGATTTCATCAAGGCCACCACAGTACGGTGGTTGCCCTGCTCCCCATGATGGACCACTGCTGGGCTGGTTTCCTCAGCAAGCCTGTTTCATTTAACAGGAACATGTTCTGTTCAGTCAATGCAGTTTCTTCCTGTGGCGCTCTAGGTGTTTGACTTAGTTTCTTGGTTCTGTTTGTGGTCGAATCAGAAACAGAAACACACAAGAGCAAAAATATAGAACATACTAGGTGAGGTGAATTAAACTCATTCCAAAATTAAAAGTTGTATAGTATAAAAAAAATGAAATCTCTCCAATCACAAATAAGTCATGAAGTTTAATACATCAGTGTACTGCTATTGCTTACTCCTTTCAAGCATTGGTTACCAAGTGGGTTCTTTCATTAAGATCATTATTACGCTACATGTCTGTGCAGGGAGGTCCATCTATTTTTGTGTGTGTGTCATTCATTCATGACAAACGCCCTGCAAATAGGGAGAAAAGCTAATTGGCATAAACTCCAATGATGTAAGCAGCACCACACCACTAACAGCTGTGTGTGGTCCAGCGATGCTTGCACAGCTATTTTAAAACTCACATCCAAAAGACATACACTGTGTAATTGTGCTACACCTGCAATACAACTTGGTCTTGAAGACAGATGGTGTAAGCAGCAGAACATTTTGCTTTTTTCCCTTGACAGAGAAGAGATTAGTTTTGTTGAGCTCAGTCATAATTTATGTGACCTCCTGTCAAAGCTAATATACGTGCATTCATTAATATAAAAAGTCTGTCTTGCCTGGGATGATTTTTGATAGATTATGTAAATGAGCATTGGTGTTATCACATGTGTTATTCCTCTGTCTGTTAATTTAAATTCATAGAAGTACTATAAGACGAAAAAAGAAAATGCTTGGAAAACAGTCTAATTATGAGTGCTATTTGCATTCACCCAATAATTCAATTTTGCCCTGGTTATTTCTACAGATGCGAGTGTGAACTCATTGCTGGACTACTGTAACAATATTTTGCATTTCTGCTACTGATGTTTAATCTCTCATTAGCCTTTAGGTGACATGAAACAGCATCAGTCTCAATCTTGCGTTTGCCAGTCAGAAGCAGGTTGAGTGACAGGCACAGAACAGCACATCCCTTATGTAAACCCCTTCCTCTACCACCACGAAATTAGAGTGGCTGTTGCTACACACTGCCGCCTCCTGCTTCTACACAGATGAGAAAGTAAGCACTCCGGTTCAGAAGTTCACATTTTGGATGCGTGCCGGAACTACTTAAGGCCAGTGACGTTTTTCAGAGGAACAGGTGGTCAGAGTGACATAATTCTGGCTCACTGTTTAGATCCTTAGAAATTAGGCTCTGGTGCTCTAGAAGAATTATTACTCTGTCAATATGTATAAGCGCAAGTTTATCTGACCTGTTATTAATTTAAACTGATAAAAAGGGAAAGACAAAATTACCATACTTCTTTACAGCTCCCTGTATACCATACTAGCATATATGTCCGCAAACAAACAAATCATATACATACGCACCCATCTTTGACGTGTCTCAAGGCTTGGCTGAGAAAGCTATTTATTCACATACACTGTTAACTACTGGCATGTATGTGTTCGAATGGAATGCCATTCAGAATGCAGAAAATATATTTAGTTCTCGCCAACAGACAGCAAAAGGCACCAGTGGGTCTAGCCCCTGTGTGAGAACAGTTATTTCTGTCGCAGTATGGACTTTCAATTACTGTAATCCGTTGCTTGACTCCTTCAAGAACATCAGGGCTGATTAACTATTTAGATACATCTGATGTGTCACCTACAGTGCATATCATAAAGGGACATAGCTGTATTTTTGACAATAAATTCATTTATTTTCTTTATATTTTTCTCTTTATTTAGAAAGTGCCAAATGAAGATGTTAGGTTGGAATAAAGTATAACTTGTATGGATTTATTCTAGTCTTGTCCTCTGCCTCTTGACCTCCATCCACAATTTATATGTGAGTTATAAAAGGAAACAGGAAATGTAATATAGAATATCTGCTCACCTTTGTATTGATAAGAAATGGTTGCATCTTAGAGTTATTAAGAATGAAACATAGTGCAGCAGCTGTTTGACAGATTGTAGGTATTATGAGTTTCTTTAAGCCCATTAATAGGTAGGTGCTTATAGACAGTGGAAATACCCCACAGCTGCAGTGTAGCTGTTGCTCCATATGTGATCCTCCTGTCAGACGCTCAGAAAACACTCAAACTTCACTACCATGCAGACATACAGTACAGCACTCTCCACTGCAGCCATGCGGACATCAGCTGTCCAATGCATAATAAATCCACAGATGTTCTGCTTTTACTTACAATTACATTTATTTAAAACCTTTTTGACACCCTATTAGTGATTACCTTGCAAATATGTAATGTATGCTAGTGATGCATGGTGTAACAACGCATTTCTTTAAACAATTTCAATGACATGTAGGGTCACATGTAACTCCCTGGTAACACTAAACATTTTGGATGCTTTAATTTGGGAAACCCTGTGAGGTCTGTGCTTATATTTGGTGGAGGTTTTACCTAAAGCTGGGAAAATCTAATGGCAAAGCCATGTGATTCAACAGGGATGAACTGAGAACAATGCCCAGATAAGTGAATTACCTACATGGTAGGAACACACAAGGGCTGTGTCCTGAAGCTATAGGCAACTGGCAGGCATACTGTTTGTATTAGGAAACAGTTGAGCAGCTCCTGCAAACACAACTTATCCTGTTTAATTGGTGTGTAATTCCTGCAGTTGTCATATATGTCTGTTTTACTTGCCCTATACAAACAATAGAGGGTAGTGTGAATGGCCATTGAGTGGTTAAGTGGAGGCTTCTCTAGGAGGGCAAATAATTGGTTGTAGGGACTGTGTAAACATTTCTAAACCTTTAGTTGACAAAGTTGCATTGTTCATTTTGGAACTGGCTGAATTACAGTCAAGTCTACTTAATTGTGTTTGAGGTATAATGCCTACATATTTTTGATTACTCACAAAATGTTGAATGAAATGTTGACATTAATTATAAAATTGCAGTTAAACAACATATTTGGTGTAAGTCAGCCAACTAATTTGTCAACCAGTGCTGCACTAATACAGCCTTATCAGCTGTGGAAAAAAAACAACAAAAAAACCCTAAAAGAAAACATGAAATATGTACTCACCCAATAAACAAATAGTTATCAGTTTAATGTTTGACTTTTTTAAATTTTATTTGATGAACAATGTCACACCAAATTATGACCACCTGACTAGTCAGTAAGCATAATGATTAGATTAGGCAATAGGCATTAACAATTATGATTAAATAAATAATCTTGCACAACATAACACAGAAAACAACAGCAGGAGTCACTTAACTCAACTTGTAAAAACACTAAATTAAATAATTACATAAATAAATCATTATTATAGAATAGTATAAAGATTTATTTTAGCATCCTCCAAATTATTTTAGCCTTATATAAAAGTTAATAACATATTGGAGAAATTGAGAAATTTGAGGAAAAACTTAGCACTCACAGCACTTAAGATCTAATACTAATTCTTGGCTGTGGAAGCTAAATTGAAAGGACAGCACTAATCAAAGCTTAGATATCATCCAGTTAATGGAGTAGTCACACAGGGTTGATGCTATAACATGTTAAAAGCTTAAAAAATAATTATGTACTCTATGGTCAAAGTGACCACCACAATGTATCAGACTTTCACACATTTAATTATGTGTATTAAATAACTTTCACTGAGATGCTATATTGGTGTCTGTGGTGCTGCGTTTATGAAGTGATTCATTGAAGATATTGTAAGTGAGCATGCTATTTTAAGAGAAAGGGTACATCGACTTGGCTGATGTATGTTGAGCACAATTTGATTTGGAATTAAATATGAATATAGATTAAAACAATCTTAAATTTTACATATGCAGCATTTCTCATGGCAGCTATTTATGCTGTCAGCCCAGGAACAAAATCCAGCTGGTCTGATTAAAATGATCAAAAACAGATTTAAGTCATATAGTATCTCTAATCTGCTGACGTGAGTGAACAATACCTTTACCTTCTCTCAGTACTCAAACTTTTTAAATGTCCTGGAGGAGTTCTTGTTCGAGTCCCAAACCTACTGAGATCTCTAATGAAGGCTTTACCTTCCAGGCAAGCATATTTCTCCAAATGACAGTAATTTACATATGATGTATTTAGAGAAGAGGAGGGCAGGCTAATTCTATTTAGAGATTTTCCTTTGTTTTAGGAGTCATTAGCAGCTAGCTCAAATCTAATTTTTACAATTTCATCAGGCCATCTTGGAAAGCCTCTGTGAGCTCATCAGAGAGGAGCATTTATTGCTAAGTGTTCTCTATTGCATTAGCACACAATAAAGCGGCCAGGGACTGCTACAGACGTTTATGTGGAATCCAGTTAACACTCCGCCAATTCGTTTTTTATTGGGACACAATCAATTTTTATTCATTTTAAAGCCAGAATGCTTTCTTTCATTGTGTGCCTACCCCAGCTTATTATGCCCTAAACTAATTACTCAGTTGTTTTCACAAAATGCTAATGTTTATGTTAAAGATTTCCTCTTTGAAATGCAGACACGACATATGCATAATGTGAGATTGTGTATTCAAATATAAGTCTGTCACATATGTTCTTCATTACCACACACTTTACACAACACTTTGAGCATAATAATTTCATTCATTTAATTTATAAAACAGTGAACACATTGATTTTGAAGAACTGCAATCACAATAATCAAATAGCAGCCCTTCAGTCAAATTTGGCCCTGGACCAAAATTATTTGACCCCCCTTTTGGAAACTGTTTTTTTTTTTCCACATTGGGTTACACCATTATTCAGTAAGCACCAATCAAAGAATAGAAAATGCAAAAAGCAAAATGTGCCACACTTTGTGTCATGCACAAGGCTTCCATGGTGCTGAAAAGAAGTCAAATAAACCAAAATCTCTTAAAGTCCAACAGGAATAAAATTCATCAGTATAATTTTAGTTAAAGAGATTTCAGTTTCTTTGTAAATAAGATACACTGGCCTGACATTTATATATGAGTAAACACATACTTACATACCAATTATTCACCATTAAAACTCCCATTTTCATTATCTATTATTCTTTTGCATCAAACAAGTTTAGTAAAAGTGACACAATGTGTTGCATCTGAAGTAGAGGTGATGGCTTTAACTGAAGCTTAATGGTATTATTATTATTTAGAACAGCACCTCTAAATATAGGTTAGAACGCAGAATTGGTCAACCTTTGAACTATAGGTCATTCATGATCTGAGGACAGGAATTATCATTATTGCAACAAGCAATCTTTTTAGTATTAAGAGAGCCAGAATGAGATAAACATAATGTATTTTTGAGAGTTTTTTACATTTCTTAACCCAGTAGATATGCATGATAGATTGTATTTATCGTGATTATCTTTTTTATATATCATTATAATCAAAACTTCAAGCTGCTATTTATTTGAGGTTTGTGTGAATAGCTGAAAATTGATCCATGTGTGGCGAAAAGTAGCTCAAGTCGTCTCAATGTGAACTAGATGTGTGCATCTTCACTGCGGTGTGATAATTAGAGTGCTTAAGTGCTCCTGGAGACAAGACAAACCCAGATACCCTCTTCCTCTTCAGCCCCTCCTCTCATTCACTAAGAAGGTCTTTAATGGCTCCCATTTGACTCTGATATCATTTATTGTTTGGTATCAGATGTACACCTCGTACCCTTCACCATTTGCGCTGAAGCACATTTGACCTGAAGTGTAATGTAGGCAACAGGCGTCAAGTCTTACTCTTTTCTCTTCTTCCTCCAACCTCTAGCCCTCCGCTGCCTTCCCATCAGTAAAATGCGCCGGCATCCTCTCTTTGGTATTGCATTTCAGTATGCACGAACAAAGAATATTCAAAGTTGCATCCTCAAATGACCATCAGTGACATTGCTCGGTGTACAGTATGTACACACATACAGTGAGTGTGTGGGTTTTCCACATGTTCATGCAGATATTTTTCTATTCCAGTTTTGGGATTTGTCCTGTAGTGGGCTCTGGAATGCTTTCAACACATTGATGGGATGACAAGTTATCATTGATCTGTTCTTACTTAGTGGGATCCATTAAATAATGTATGGGCTCCTGTGCATTACCAGGGCACTCTCCTGTCCTCTACCCATTAGAAGAGTAGGGCGCTAGTGGCTCCAGGCCCTCAGAGGTCCTCAGGGTTTCATTTAATTAAATTATCCTATAATGAAAACTTCCATAATGAGATTAATTTTAATTATTTATCGGCAGACGATTTGAGGGAGAGGCAGCATTAATTATGCATGAAAGGGCTAAACATTTTTCAATTCATCACCTTTTCCTTTTGTTAAAGGTGCAATTTATTAAGTGCTCTGCAGCTGCTAGAGGTGATGGTGGTGGAGATATGGACGACCAGGCCCAGGGGTCAGTCAGAAGGGCTGCTGAGGTGCTTGACTGTCATTTGATAATGTACATTATATTGATAAATAAACATCCCCACAATATGTGAGGTATTATGCGTTCCCCTGATGTGTTAAAATAAATTATTGAATGTCTTTCAGACGATTTATCCACGTTGTGAAAAAAGAGCATGTCACATCTTTCCCATTCCTCAAAAATAATGTTCTCTTTTTAATACTTGATGGATTTTATATTAATACCTAAAGGCAGAGAGGTAATCAGAATTATGCCAGTAATTCTCCTCTGATGTTTGTATATCTCCATCAGGTTGGCATGTTGATTCCCCCTGTGTGTGCACATTAGAAGATTTTGGTGGCTGGCCAACAGAATAGGGGAAGATTGTCGACTGTCACACAGTGTGAAACTGTAATTAGCTGGCATGGAAGTGTGCTTGTTTCAGTTCCCGGGCAGGAGAGATAGTAGTACAATTATGATGTGTAAGCTGATACATTGTTGAATACAATTCTCTTTTGTGATTTAAATTAGCACTTTTCAGATCTTTGTGACTTTTGTATTAACTGACAGGAAATCAGCAGGCGGAGTGGCAGAAGTGGCTCAGGGCAGGAGACAAGAATGTCATTGGGATGGTGAGCCGAGTGCATTTATCAGGCCTTCATCAATAGTTGATTAATAATTCAGGCAGAGTCTGGGGCTTCTTTGGGGCAGGGTTTCAGCTAGCTTGTAATTTTGTAAATTGCATAGTCATCATGCAATTGATGCAGGCTTCTTTGAGAGTCACAGCTGTGACTGCTGGGCTGCCTAAGAGATTTTATCAGCAGGTACAGGAGGAGTTTAATCCAGATGTGGTAGAATTGTACTCAGCCATCCACAAACAATATAAAGACAGTTGGAAGCACCTTGCTTGCCAGAAAAAACAAAATATAAAAGCTTCTGATGCACACAAATGATTGAAAGCAGACCCAGAGCAAGAGATGAACATAAACGGATGTTGTAAAATATGCTGCAAGGCAACACATTTGGAGCTCAGTACTTTGGGCACAATTGTAGTCAGAGCACATCCATTGCTTTCCACTTTAACTTGGCAATAGAATGAACAGCTATAGAATACCCAAGTCTAAAATGGAAATCAATATTCAAGTACAGCTTTTTGTGAAACCACCAGTCTCATCCTTTGACAAATTTCCACCAGATACTTCCCCTGGCTTACAGAAAACAAACAGCCATCTCTTTCCATTGTTAAGTTGTTCAAGGTGCCTTGGCCCAGGTGCAGTTTTAGCAGAACAGTCTGTGGCCAGTGAATGAGCAAACCCCTCAATTACTCCAAGCTAGCTCTCTGATAACTCCCATTCAACAAAATGGGCCCTCTAATTGCCCTGACCAGTATTACCTGTTCTGTGCACTATTCTTCCACATTGTTTCCTAGGCAACTGGAAGTTTTTGTGACCTATAAAAAGTTGCTACTCCTGTAACTGATCCGAGGCTAGGCGGTTGGTTGTTTCCATGGCAGGCTGCTGAGCTATTTATAGGTCTATCTACTGTAGCTGGTACTAGTAGGCACAGAAAACATTACTAACAATTTGATTCATTGATTTAGAAGAAAGAAGTTCTCTTTTGCTTTTGGTAGACTAAAAGTCAACCAGAGAACTGACTGCATGTTTTGAGAACCAAAAACACCTGGGGCTTCAGCAATTGAGTCACAAAGACAAGAGGAAGAGGGCTTCACACTCTCTCCCTTGTTTTCCCACTTTCTTTTTCCCCCCTTAATGCAGAAGCGGATCCTTGTAACAAAACGTAATGTTTATTTTGGAGTCAGAGGCAATACCCTGGATGACTGGAATTTCTTTGTTGTGGTTTCGTTTGTGTTTTCAGGAAAGACGCGCAGAGCTGCTGGTATTGATGAATCATATGTTCATCATCAGAGGTCCTTGGCAGTTCAACACGTCTCTCTTCACTGTGTGTGTCTTTATCAAAAGGTTAATCAGGGGAATCTTCTACATTAAAGTGATAATTTACCTCTGATTCACAGGGTGGAAAAGGTGTATTAATTATCAAAGGTGTCATGAAGAGATATCCCTTAGGGCAATTGGCAGTGGTTGGAAACTTAACTCTAAATCTCTAACTTTTAGCTTACTGTCTTTATACACTGCACATATAATACGTTTTAATATTAATACCTCTATTTTGTCTGTTCCATAGTTGTTGACTTAATATACATGTTGCTGCAATTGTTTCATATTGTCCCCCCCCAAAAAAAAAAATCAAATTTCAGGTCAGGACCTGTAGCCGTTGGCAAATAAAATATGAGCTGCTTGTTTTATAACCAAACATGGATACAGTAAGAAAGTTTTGAGTCCACAGAGAAGATTTAAAGAGGCTATGCAATAGATGGAATGAGATGGACCCTTAAAAGAGGTGAGATATCAATGAGAATCCATTTAGTTTATGGAGCAGATACATTAACTTAACTAACAATCAATCATTTCTGCCTTTAAAGCTTTTTAAAGCACATAAATCTGACCTGTCAATACATTTTCAGCTTCATGCTCACTCTCAACACCATTGTTGTGGTTACTTATCTAAGACAGTCCGTTTGTTACTTCCCCCTTTGAAATGCACCTTTTACTGTGCTGTCTACCTCGTGATCACAGTTAAATTTCATTAATGCTGCTTTGCAACATATATAATTCTACAGTATCAGAAGATGAAAAGTTTCCCAGAAAAACTTATAGCAGTGGACTATTAATGGAAAGAGCACTCTCAAGAGCGAGGCAGACAACAGGATTATTGTTGCATTCAATTTTTGAGTTTGTCTCTTGTTGTTCAGCGTCTTTTTTTTGGTGCAGTAAAAAAGGCACATTTAAGTTAAATTATTCTAGGGTATCATGCATTAGCCTGTTAAATTATGTTAACAGAGAAATACTGTACCCCGACATGCAGTTTACTGCCATAGAAAACTAAAATATGAGAGTGTTTTTCCTCAAATCACTTGTAAGCAGTTCTAGCTAGATGAGATAGAACATATTTTTGCACAAGTACAAAGGGAGAGTGTGCTGTAAGGAGTGCATTGCAAATTCCATTTCCTCATAGAGGAAGTCACCTTTTAGCGGGGCCACTGCTGTTCCGAACACATCGAGGGGAAACAAACATGGAAAGTTGGCATATCATTTAGTTCAGTCGGTTCTATTGATGTCTTCCACAATGATATGTTTGTCCAAATGAACTGCATTAGGAGGCTGCAAAGCCTGAGATTTCAGGGAGGTGGACTAGCATTACAATTAGACAGAATTGGATAGAGTGAATTGGTGTTTACATTCAATGAATTACTGTTGTATTTGTTATTTCCTCCCATTAGTAGTCTCCTCACTTGGATAATGCGATCTTTGTTTTATCATATGTAAAGTAACTAAGACAGCTCTTCCTGTTCAATGGATATTGATAGTGCAGCAGTAGTGCTCTAGTAAAAACAATAAATGAAAGGCTGTCTCCCTCACTCGTAATGACTCCAGTGACAAGTACCAGACACATGTACAGAAGTCACCAAGAGGTACTTTGCAGTAAGGTATTAGCATATACATCAGCACTCTTCTCTCATAGTCCTAAACTGCGATTATCTCATTAGCTATTTTAGAACTTCATGTCATGCTTCATGTCCCTCTGACACCAGCATGACTGGGGGAAGCTACTAGTTGGGCAAGCTGCTGATAGTTCACACTGTCCTCAAGGCTGTAAAAAATTGTGCAGCTCAGCACGTTTCCCGCTGTCCTATAAAATGAGTGACATTTGGTGCCTAGATAATCCAAGCTTCTGCTTTTTTAAGTGCACACGCAGAAGGAGGCAAGGAAGACAGATAAGCCCAGCTGTTAAGTCTGCCCAGGAGTTAAAAATTACTGAAAACTGGTGTCCAATGGCAATGCACATTCATCACTGCAAATACCCCCGTTGTGTTTGCTTGCACTTGCTTCTTAGAGAACAAATGTGGATGTAGGTTAAATATAAGTTATTTTCCGGTGTGTAGTATTTCTGTTTTATTTATGTGGGATAGCTAGCTGATTGTTAATACCCCTGGCTTAAATAGCCTTGTCTGTGCTCTTGTATCGTCCCTTGGCACACACAGCACCATAACTTGAATGTGGAAGCATATTCTGTCAGTGAGACAAACCACTGGCTCATACAGCACTCCCTCTTTTGTAACTGTATTTAGTCACTAAGCAGAATGGCACAGACCCAATCTAAGTGGCTTTCATCTGGCCAATTCAAACAGACGTTTGACCCCAGACATTTGCCTAATGTGTTTTTGTTATGTGGACTCCTGGCTTCACAAATGTCACAGTGGCTGGACTAGTGGGGGTTTGGCGAGTGACTCAGGGGTTGGTGGAAGGGGGGTACAGGAACAGGGAGTAAGCCTTAGGGGAAGGGGGTTGCAAGCAACTTATGTCTATAACCTCTGCATTTTGTACTCTAACCCATTGGGAGTTGGTGGTGTGGTGAACATAAGTTCCCAGTGATGGCCAACAACCCCCCCGCCCCCCCTCCCCTTCCACTGCAAGCCTGCTGATCAGCGGCCGGCCCCGGCACTCTGCTGACCTGGGCCCAACTGGGCAGGCAGCTGTGGAGGAGACGGGGAGTGCCACATTTCTGGCCGCCCGGGTTGCACAAGTCAGAAGCCAGTCCCAGACAGTTGGGGCAGCCCTGACAAATGCTGCCATTAGAGGGGTGCTGACAATTTATTACCAAACATATTGGTATTTTAGGGTGCAGCTGATTTAGATTTAGTGGCATTGCTGGTTGAGGCTCTGTGACTTAAGAACTAGCACCAGTAATCCTGGCCTTCAGGTTTAATGACACAGCTGACTCACTGCCCCTCCTCCACTTACTTACAATCACTGATATCTGCTCATCTTGCCAGATTATAGTTTTCATCAGATTCCTTAGTAGTTGTATTCACAATCAAAATATGCTGCTAAGCTATGGAATCTGGGCAGAGAAGCACGAGAAGGCTTGTTGTAGAACAGTTTTAAGAAGAAAGAACTGTTCTATCAGGTTTAAATGTGAGAAGTTGAACTCAAGTGTATAGAAAAAAAAGTATTTTTTCTGCTTTTTTGTCCTACAAACCTGCACCAGTGAGGTGAAGCTTTATCCAGCACTGAGTACAGTGCATTTACGGGAAATTCATATGAGATCATTTATCCACTGGTGTGAGGAGAGTAGCTGAGAGATACAGAATGGAAGCTTTGTCGTTTTGTTGAAAACTGGTGGAGGCAAAGGGCCATACAACTTTCAACTAGATGACACAATACTGAGGACCGGCAAAGGCAGCTCAATAGAACAACAATGACCAGAGAGAAACTGAACATTTGCCTGCGATTTAAATGAAGCAAATCTAAATATGAGTATATTAATACATTTGCCTTGTGGATATGTTCATATCACAAAGACAAGCCAAATTAGGATTATTAAGTCCATATGGTGTTAAAAATGCTGTCATATTGATAATAATCTCTGGTATAAATTAAACAGTATGTTGTTTAATATTGTGATGCCGATAACAATACGGCTCAAATTTGGTCTGTTTTTATTTAAAACATTACAAAATCACGCAAGCTCAGTTTTTGCCACACAGTTTTCATCTATTGAGAATTACATAAGCCAAGCAGTTGGTAGCCAGAACAATCACTGAACTAAAGGAAATTTTAGATGACATTAAACTGCCTCTAAAAACCATTTGACATGAGATGTAAAATTGAGCATATTTTGCAACTGCACGCACTATTTATTCTCCTCAAATTTATTCAAAAAATGATTTTGTTGGAATGTTTGGGAGAAAACGTATCTGTATCAGAACTGTCCCTGTGTTTTTCCAGTCCATAAATTGTAAGCAAAGATCAGTGACAGCTTCACAAGCGATGCGGACTACGGTGTAAAAAGGGAATTGCATAAAGTGTTGATATCTTAGTTAAGCTAAAAACATTTATTTTTAAATGATGCTTCATGCAAATGCATATTAAGCCTTACTTTATGGTGAAAGTTGAATCACATATTAATGAAGAAATTCAGATTCTAAGGATAACATGAATCTCTGTATATATATGAAACAAACCTCATTCATGTGCCTTATTAAGCTGCATTTACTCTTCTCACTTGCTTTATCTTTTAACGGGCTATATATTCTAAGTGTAATGCCCGTGGTGATACTTCCAGCTGTAGCGATGTCTCATTCTGAGTAATAGGTCTCTAAAGTGTGCTTGTTTGGCTTTTTTGGGGCCATTGGAGAGCAATAAAGTGTCTGTCTGAGGATTTTCGGGGTCCTCATAGACTTTCCCCAGGTGTGCCTCACTGGTCATAAAGTATAACTTGTCTCTCATAGTATATGGATAAATGTGTCAGGTTAGTGTTCTTTAGCTAAATACTATTTAGCATGCACTGTTATTTTTAGCACAACAAATACAAAATATAGACACTTGGAAACCCTGGGACTTTTTTCTACTTTTTTCATTCATCATACAAATGAGTATTTAACTTAATTCAAAACATGTTCTCTTTGTTTTGTTTGGAACCAAGATGGCTGCAACAATAAGGTCACTCTGTTAATTTAAGTTTGTGACGTCCACTGAGGTTAACCATTTCCTTTGTTCCTCTCTTGCCGTAGAGGAAAGCTCCCATGTATTTTCATGTTGAGGTATGCACAGTGTTTACTTTTATCACTGCTCCTCGGCGAGGCAGGCCAACCTGATGTTTATGTTTATAAGGAATTCTGGCTTCACTCGGAACTTTCATTCACCACTTGAAAGCACTTGACTTGCTACTAATTTACCTTAAGAGACTTCAAAATTATCTGTCTGCACTGTCAAAATCTTTTTTGTGGTGACAACTTATCATCAAAGATTTTCTTTAGAATTTAATGAAAGCCTGGTAGATAGATGGGTTAATGTTATATTGTATATGTTTGAATCCTACATGCAGAAAGACATCTTAAACTCAAGATAACTTGTTTTGGGGCCTCAAAATGTGGGTTGCTTTTTGTTTTTGCTTTGATTGGTTTAGCTGTCTTAAGTTAGTATTACAGACTTCACATGAAAATACAAGCAGTTGGAATGGAGGAGGAATGGAATAGTATTGAAAATGATCTTGAATTTCCCTTGGTCATCAGTGCTGCTTTGCTTTACCAAGGATATGTCACTCTGTGCAGCTCAGTTATTTTCAACAGGAAACTATGCACATTAAATAACTCAGGAATATCCAGTACCTGCACTTACAGAGCTCTTTGACAAATTGCCATCCAGCAACTTTAATGTCCCACTTGTGTCAGGGGCAAGCCTAGGGGTTGGGAGGTTTGTATTTTCTCCTTAGTCAATAGGTGAACACTTCACCTGGTAATGCCTGTATAAATATATAAAAAACTGTTATTTTATCCCAAGTTATCCCAAGTTTAGATTTCCCGTCTTGGGGGACGGACTTGAGTGTAATGCTCTGTGGAGATGTATGTCAAAAAAGGAACTTGATCCTCCCCAATGTGTGACATTGTATAAACACTGTAGTAGCTCTACCCAAACAAATTTGCAGCATATGCATATGAAAATATTGCAACTGTGTCACCAGGGTGTTAGCATTTCGTTTCATCTGTACCATTTGATCCCTTGTCACACCGGTTATGCTGCTCTCACACTGTTTATGTAATCTTTGTCAAGATAAGTAAACTCTTAAACACCAACATGTTCTTCTTTGTGGAACAACAGGAGGAAAAACTCACCACAGTTTAGGATCTAAAACTTTCCAAGTACTTGGGTTCCAGTTTGATGTACATTAACTCTCCATTCCTTATCTCAAAAACCAAATCAGCCATTTGGAAGTGAGTCTATTTTCATGTGTGTGAGAAGTTGAGTGGATAACCTGTTGGCAGTGGAGGACAGTGGAGATCTCTCTTCACTCTAAATTGCAGGCAGGCATCCCTGCAACCCCACATGAAGACCATTGAGTCCCATCAAGATAATCCTTAATAAAGAACGGCTTCACATTTAATCTTAGCAAACCTCTCAAATTTCTTACTTGATATAGTTTTTGGCAAGTGGCGTTTTAGCACTGATGTCAGTTGAACAGTATCAGTGCATCTTTTGTTAAGCTTCCATTTGGCAGATGTAGATTGTTCTATTAGGTTTTTAGGTTTTTATAGTTGCAGAATAGACTATTTTATTGTTCTAATGTGCGCATCAAATTAGGTTTTCTTTGACTGAATATGTCCTCTTAAACTGTAGTGTTTTGTACATATGAATATTTCTTATCAAATGTTAAACGAAAAGCGTTCAGCAATTTGTGCGAATGCATAATTCTAAAACTCAGCAACTCAGCTTCTTGTAAATATACATTTTCAGTTAAACCTACTTTTCATGAGATCGTTTGCATTTAACGGCATTGCATTCAATCCTGTGGAACATGAAAATAGCAATCACGAAACATCCCCAGTAAAACTACTGGGTTGATTGGAGCCTTGATTCAAAACATACCATACAGCACTGCATGCAGCTGAGGAGTGCGAGGAAAATCTGAGTTTTGTCGTTGAGACATAAACAACTCTGGATAATTATACTGTGCAATTTGAAAATAACTCACTTGCAAAATGACATCTCAAGCTAATTTTATACAGCTGCTTATTGAAATAGAGAGCGACAGAGTAAATGCAGTAACTCAATTGGCATGTGTACCCCTCCGCTATTAGAAATAGTTACTTGAGATTCCCCAAGCATCTATTAGTCACTTGAGTTATAAAGAATCTGTTCAATGTGCAATATATTTCATGCACAGATATTGAAACATGATCCTATGGATTTACCTGTGGGCAGTTGATTTGGAAACGGAGGTAGCACTTGCATTTCCAGCAGTCCACATCATTACTGCAGTGTATTTAAATCAGGAGCAGTGCAGCTCAATTCTATTTCTGTCAGCTCCTTGTTGACTGCTGCTGCAGAGGTTGGGTTTGTGTTGACCTGCTTTCAGTACGGGTTGTGAACTCTGCAGCTATTAGAGATTGAGAAATGTAGTAGTTCAGTAGTTGGTTGACCTCATGCCATACAACAAAATTATTTGAATGTGCTCTGTTAGTGCAACACACGGTCATTTTTTATTTCTTATAATCACCCACTGACCAGCTGGTAACAGAGACATACAAGCACTGCATACACAGGCCAACAACTAACACAGTATACTATTCTTCTAGCCGTGTGTGTTCTTCTTCTTTCACCACTTCTTTACCATAGCAAACGTATGATTTCCTCTTTCTTGGTAATCATTTTTCAGTATTGCAGTTGGTATTTCACGCACAGTTTTTATCCTGAGGAAATTAAACAAATTAGAAATGGTCCATTGACCTTTCAACCATTCATTACACAGAATTGATATTCTTTTAAAAAAAAAAAGGTATGACAGATTGATGTAAAAGCTGTACAAGCCTCATCACCAGCTTGAATAAGTCACCAGTTTAAGCTCATCAGTAGCAGCATGGCCTTGTGTAGCAGCTTCGCACAGTTGAAATAATAACCTGGAGCAGACAGAAGGCAGTCATTACCTTGCACACAGACGCGGTGTGTATGTGTTGACGGAAGACTTCCACTAGACTGCTGTTGAGACAGAGAGAGCTGAGCCGCTCGGCCGCTGTTAAACCTCCAGCTCCCCATCACCTAAGCTAATGAGCTAAACCCTTGTTTACCCTCAGAAGTCCCTCTATGACAGAGAGAAATCCAGCAATGACCTAAGACACAGAAGAGAGAGCAAAAAACGCGGTTTGTGGCGAAAAAAGGAACATAACAAAAACAAGGGAGAACGAGGGGGAGAAGAGAAGTGTGGGCCCTCGGGGTGTGTGAGCAGAGCCTGGTGTTCCAGTGGACAGGCAGGCCGGTGGAGAGATCTGCTATTTCATTGTCTTAGTCTCCACTGATACAATCTGGAGAGGACTCTATTGCTTAAAGCTGTGAGTGAATGACATATGGGGAGCTAGTGTGAGGCACAACTCCCCCGTGCCTCCTCCAGACCCAAAGTCTTCCTGTGAGAGAGCACCAAGCAACTTTTCTGCTTTTTCAAACGGCAGCAGCCTCCCTCTCCCTCCCTCATTCACTGCCTTTCCCTCCCTCCCTCCCTCCCTCCCTCCCTTGCTCTCTCTCTCTCTCTCTCTCACTCTCTCTCTTTTTTTCCCTCTTCCTCAGACACTCACAAGTCACTGCCTGAAGCAGTAATCGGACAACTCTCTTTCTCACTAGGACTGGGTCTCCTGAGATACCGCGCGGGGCTCCATGGCTTCCAACACCTAAAATGAAAAAGAAAAAAGTAGTCTTGTAGTTTTCATTTATTGTGCTACAGACTCTACCAGCACCTGAAGAACTGTTTTAGAAAGTTTGCTGTCCATTCGGCTGGACTGCCCAATCTTTCTGCAGCAGATTTTTTTTTTCAAATAGAAGATATAAGAAGGGATAAACACACAGGGGATTCAACCATAATTGTAGTGAGTATGACTTTGATTTCTATGTGGCGATTAATGCGTTGGTTTACAAATCTTGTCTTACTTTTTCTAATTTTTGAGTATGTCAGTATGTGTGTGTGTGTGTATGTGTGTGTGTGAAATAGTCTCTTATTTCATAAATGTGCATCAGCATAAAATTTAGGACAGAATTAAAAGCATTATTGTCAAACAGAGCAGGTGATGAATTAATTTCTGAGCAAACCTTTTCATTAATTGTTATGGTTTGAAAGAGTACCTACTGAATTTTTATTTTGATAAGAATTATTGTAATTCTTTGGAGTTATTCAAAAAAGTAATTAAAATGGAAATAATATCACCTAAATGTGATGGTTTTAATCTTCATGGGAGAGTTTTAATTAATTTATTATGAGTGATAAAGAAAGGAATTGGTCAGGCGTTTTAATTTAAGTAAAAGTAAATACAACTCATGTCCTTATAAAGATGTCATTTTAAAAATGTAATATGACTTCATTTCAATAATAATTTAGATCCATATATTTGATAATTGCTACAAATCATATTATAATATGTTCTGTTTTTATAACACATGCATTATGTCATATAGGATTAGAAATTTAAATGTCCAGTTTGTCTACAAAAATCTCCATCAGTAACTATAGATGACATTTTTATAAAAAATCTTTTTATTTGCTACAGATATAAATTGCCATCCTAAAAATGATAACCTAAAAATTTTCCCTGTTTGTAATTAAAAAACCCTTTTGATTTGCAAAAAAAGTCAACTTTATTCACATGAGAAAATAATACTGTAGCTGCACATATATCTAAATTTCTGTTTGAAGTGTGGGATCCTTTTCTGTTTAGCCCCGTTTACATTTTTGATCAGGAAAGGAAAACATGCTGGAGCCTGCAGGAGTCCTTTTCGACTGGCAGAACAAACAAAACCAACACAGTTAAAGCAGTTGACATCTAATGCCATCTGCTGAGGCCAGGAATGCTATGAGGAGACCTGAGAGGCTCTCAGCGTCTGACCAAGACAACAGGCCCGACTCCCGGCCGTGCTGCGTCTCCACTCGCCAGTATTTCACGTGTAGTGCAGATGAGTCACTCGCTGTAATCACTAGCCTCTTTAATTGAAGGATGTTCTGGTTTAATGTTCTGTGCAGGATCACAGACTTACATCACAAGTCAGGGAATTATTGTGTGCGCGTCTGTGCACTTCATCCCTCTGAAATTTGGCTCTTTTTTCTCCTTTCCTTTTTCATCCTCTAATTCCTATCATTTTCAAACGCCTGCCCTTTTCGGTGTTTAGAGAGGTGTGTGTTAGTAGATGAAAGCGTGGAAATAGAGAGGTTAGGATAGGCTAGTGGGCCAGACTGCTTGCAGAGTGGCCTCCGTCCTGTGTAGACAAACATGACAGTGTGTGTGACCGCCTGCTGCAACCATTCACTCACACAATAACCTTATTTATTCAATTAGCAGATAATGAGCAGACTGATTTGGGGCTGTTTACACTGTGTATTTGCTTTACACAGAGGGAGAGATCAGAGTCTCTCTGCCTGGCTGCGTATCTCCATGCATGTGTTGCAGCAGTGTGTACAAGCAGGAGTAGTCGGCGATGACGGTGGCATTGTTTGCCCAAGGCCTGATGCCTTCCGTATGGATGTGTCTAGCCGGCCGAGCCCAAGCCCTCTTCTCTCAGAGTGCAGATTGAAAATGGTGAAAGACACAGAGGGCTAATTGATCCTGCCTCAATCGGCTATTTGTAAGGAAGAAGGAAAGAGAGAGGGGGGAGAGAGCGCGAGAGAAAGAAGAAGGAAATGGGGGACCTGCTATTAAGTAGCCTGATTAGTGGGCAGGGGTTGTTTACTAAATACTGCAGGGTGTTATTTTGTTAACACATCACTGTTTGGATCTGAAATATGTGACTGAAAGAGCAGGAAATGAGCTTTAAAGATTCTGGTGATTGCATTACAGGTCTTCAATCACTAATACCCACTCGTGTGTTTGTTTGTAAATGGCAATATGTTTACGTCGTGCAAGAAAATATGGAAGCTACTGAGTTGTACGTCTAAACAGAAACCGTAGGGATCATTGTATTGAAAACATGTCTTCAGTACAACATACTTCTGTACAGATCATTCAAAAATGTTCACTTTTTGAATTTAAAAAAATACAGTCTTTTGGATAGCTTCTGCAAATTTTACCATATCTTCTGTTTCCCATCCAGGGCAGGTAATAATTCGATTAACGTAATAGAGGACTGTGTCAGATTTGAGAGAATTAGAGTAACAAGACACAAGCATTAAAGTGATAAAATCGTTAAGATTTGTCATTGGACTTGCTTTCATCTTTGTGCTGTAAAGTCTCCCTCGTTCTGAGGTGGTCACGGTGGTAGGCAGGTTGTGATAAAATGTGCACCTTAAATCTTGTTTGATGGCCTCTCAAAGGCGAACTAGCCTTCTGGAAATAATTTTGAAGGTTGAAGAGCACAGTATTAACAGATTTAATGTAGCTATTGAGTGAATTGCCAGAGCACCATGTCAGATTGCACCAAATGAGAGAGACAAATTGCACATCAACAAACACTGCAGCTGTTAATAATTGTGCTTTTAAATACAGACGAATTTTTTAATTGTCTGTGAAGCACTATATGCTTCCATAATTTGTCGCCTAAACTCTCATTTATTTGCTAAAAAGTGTTGAATAGTCTGGTACAGTACATCCGTTCTAATAAATGTGGATGGAATATAAACATAAAAAGCAACATTTAATTTTTTTTTATCTAAAAGTTTTTTTTAATAATGTCTTTTATTAGTTTTATTGTGTGTAAGAACAAACTCCTTCACACTCAGAAATCAAAGTTCAGAAAAGTGCTTTCATTGTTCAAAATGACATCACAATGTAATTTCAAATGTTTGTTTTTTTGTTTTTTTTTTAACATGCAGCTGTTTTCTTAAATACTCGATTTTCGAGGATTAAAACACACCAAGCTATTTAATGTTACATTTGTTGGCAGCGGTCATTTTTTCGGCCACGTAAAGAGACACAAGTGAAGTGTAGCATTTTGTAAACTGTGCCTAATTCCACTCACATCTGTGTCCAATTGTTGTCTGCATCTACATTCTTTGCGAGTGGATTTATTTTTCCTGGGCCACCATGTGGATTCAGCTGACCAGCTTAAGTAGGGATTAGTTGTTTTAAAGTTAGATTTTGATTAAAGCATTGTTTTTCAAAAGTTGTAACTCACAACACATGCCTTACATAGTCCGTAAAATTCAAACTTTGCCCTATAAAATTAATATCCATTGAAGATGACACAGGGAGTGGAGAACGGGAAGCGTCCAAAGATATTAAGTGAAAATTAATATTTCTTTTTCAGTGTCTATTTTATTATTTTTATTTGCAGCAGAATCGTAACTATGTGAAATAAACAAACATGTTAAAATTTTGTGCGGTGAGATAACACTTCCCTTGAGAAAAGGTAGAGCCCTCACCTGTGTGGTGACATAGGTATATGTAGCAAATGAGAAGAAACCATTTGTGCCAGGTCAGACAGCCTGCATACTGAGATGATCTATGCTAAAAGCTTGGCTGTGGCTATGTTTACCTTTGGAAATGCAGGTCTTGAAATAAGTAAAGCGAAACAAAGGGGCCAGCAAACAACCATGAGTGAAGCGTGTTGTGGCACTTCTTCTTCTTTTTTTCTTTCTCTTGATGACACTTCCAGCGCTTCATCTAGCCTGGCTTTGTTCTTGTTAGCTTCAAAGACCTGGCAGTTCAGGTTGAACTAAGAAGCACATCAAAGATGCTGAATGCACCCCTTTTTTTAAAAAAAAATAAATATTTAGCGGCACAGAAGAAAGACTTGTTTTTGCTTTTAAATCCCTGCCCCCTCCCTTCTCCACTCCCATCCTCCTCGCTCCCCCCTCTCTCTCTTCACCTGGCTGGTTTCACCTGCTGGCAATAGCTAAGACACCAGCATGGTAATGGCTTCATAGGCCTGCACTGCTGAACAGAGAAACCAGCTACCACACACACACACACACACACACACACACACACACACACACACGCACACACACACTATACCACATCACTCCACCACAACACTCTCTCTCCACAATTTCCCCCAACTCTGTGATCGCTGTTAATGTGCTGTGGCAAAATGTGTTTCTCTTTCGTCTTTATGGCTTTTACCTCTGCGGACTTTCTTTTTCATTGATATAACTGTGTTTTTTTTTACATCCCCTCAGCATATTTTAATCTTGGGAAATGCCAGGAGGAGGCACCATTGTTGTCCATAGGTCCTAAAGAGAGGATGAAATGTAATGGTTATTTTTTCTTAGATGGCTGTACCATAAGCAGTAGGAGAGAAGGCAAATTGTAAAGCCGGAATGGTATTCATGAAGGCTTTGCCTTGGTGTGAAGAGCAAAGCCTGTTGGAAAAAAAAGGAGAAAAAAAAACTTAAGACCATGCATCTCATGTTACTTTGGCTCATGTAAACAGTCAGCCATTAAAAAAATCATGCCAGGATTTTTGAAAAAAAAGATGATGTATGTCTTTTTGTTTTTTCCTGACCAGTTGAATACCTTTGACCTTTTTTGGACCCTGTATTCCCATGGTGGGCTGGAGTCAAGTCTAATATAGTGTTATAGCCATGCAAGTATATGGCTCTTCTTGATGTTTGCAGAGAGACGAGCAGAGCGGGAGTGGACAGCAAAATGTAACTGTCAGCTAAAGGAGAGTAATAGAGGCATTCGTAGCGTCATAGGAAACATATGTGGCTCCATATGCTCTCCGTGTTCTTGTTTCCAGTCTCTTTCATTGTCTGAGATGCACCACTGATCTGGGGGCCTCTAAAGTGCCCTGCGTGTGTTATGTGTGAGTGTGCATTTGCACCACTGGTCTGGGGGCCTCTGAAGTGCCCGGTGCATGAGTGTGTGTGTGTGTACACATGCAGACATACAGGCATGAGTTATGTGCCTCTGTGTGCTAAAGAAAAAGTCATAAGCATGGGTTTTTGTGTTGCCACGGAGAAAGACAAGATTTATATAATGTCTGTGTAAGTGTATATATTGTTCTCTTTCTGCCTCTCTGCCCTCTGTGAATAGGCTGTGAAGTTGTGTATTTCTGTGCTGTGGCATGGCCCCAGGCTGAGGCAGGCCCGCGGGAAGCAGCCCTGACGGTCATTAGGACCTGTCAGTAGGCCGGGAGGGGGAGTGCTGATAAATTTCAGATAGTGTCAATTGCAGATGAAAGATCTGCTGAAGATGCTAGGGGTGTCACGCTTGACTTGTCTCTGCTCAACAAGTCCCATCTCCCTTCCAGCAGCAGGCTACCTCAAGCAGGAAAGCAGGCAGGCCTTTCTCCCACCCTCGGTTACCCCTCAGACCCCGCTATCCCCAACCCCTCACCCCTTTGCCTACCTTCACTCATTCACCCCCACAACCCCCACACCCCTTCCTGCTTACCTTGGCTAAGCCGCTTTGCATGTTGATTGGGGGAGGGCTAATCCAGTTTGCAGCTGTCGTAGACCAATGATGAATCACCTTTCCGTCATTTGGCCATGCTCCCCTTGCTCAGGGAGGAGGGAGGACCTGTAGGAGGAAACAACATTGGAGCAGGGCTGCGGCTCGGAGAGAGACAATGTGCGCCTCTATTCCCCCGCTAGCCCTCTCTTCCCATTCTGCTCCAGAATAACAATAATGTTTTCTCAGACAAGGCTTTTTGTGTCATGGATGGTTTTGGACTGTGACATCGAGCTGCAATAACAAGGAGTGACATTGTTTCTGCTGGGGCAGGTGGAGGCAGAAGAAGGAAAAGGGAGTGTGGTTTGAGAGGACTGAAAGCCGTCTAGGTCCAGGTAAGAGCACAGCTGAGCCAGTGCCAGCTGCATCAGAGACATGTAGCTTTCTGCGTGGCATCAGAGATCGGCTTAGACTCTCTTCTAACAACTGTCAACTTCTCTCAGCCTTCTGCGTTGTCTGGCTGGAGATAGTGAAGGCTTTTTAGTCATCAGCTATTGAGAAAAAAGTTTTGGAAAAGGAGAAAAACATTGGAACATTGGATTAGGTAGTGTGTGATATGTGGAAATAAGGTTATTTTATTCTTTATGATCCTTAATGTGCTTATATTTATACATCATTGTTGTTGTATGCTTGGAGGGTGTGATATTTTTAGGTGAGGAGTAAATTAATATACCTTTGGGAAAAGGACAATGCAGCTGCCATTATTGGAGTTTGTGTGAAGAAGACTGACTTGGCCTTTTGTTGTACTGTTTTATATTATTTCTTGTCTATTTGGTTTGTAATATAATGCATAAAAATATATTTTTTCAGTTAATTTAAATTGGACTTAAACCACCATAAAAAAAATGACATTTTAGTTAAACTATACTGCAAAGTATCACAATATCATAACATTATAGTAATATCATCTTAAATGCAGTAAATACATATCATAATTTAATCTTTTTATCTCATAATTCTGGTGTGTTTGTGCCATCTGATAGCACTCAAACTACTCAGAGTTACTTGAGCATTTATCTTTGTGGCCTTGTGTAAAAGGCCAATGTTTATTGATAGAAGAGATACACAGAACCCTGAAATATAATTGGAAATGGCAGTATAATGTACAAAACATTTTGTCCTAATTTCATTAACTCACTATTGCAACGGGAACGGTGACAGAGACAAATGGGGTCTAGAGTTTGTGGCCGTATTTTTCAAATCACTCATGCCTTCTTTATACTCCATTGTCTATACTCGATCAAATCCTTTGAGCGCTCGAATGAGAAGATAGAATAATGTTTTCAGTGGCGTGGTCTTTTGTATAAACACAGAAACAATTAGTGAGCTTGCCAGAGCAAACACATGCCTCATGATCTTCTCATCTGCCCATCACTGAGGCATGGCCTCTTATAATCAAGCAGAGTGCTGCACTTTTAACAGGCACATTAACTATTGCCTCAAACCAGCAAACATCTGTTAACAGTCTTCGATACCACACAATACGATATACACTTAAGGGCATTTTTGCTTCAAGATACATCAGAGCAAATTGACAGTAAACATTCTGTGTTCATTTAAAGCATTGACTCGTAGTGAGATTGTTGTAATAAGAGAAATCGGAAGTTATCTTGTCAAAATGTTTACTATTCATAGCTTCAAATTCCACACAGTTTTTCTTTGTGCATATGTGTGTGAGAGAGAGAGAGAGAGAGAAAGAGAGAGAGAGTGTGTGTGTGTGTGTAACATTTTCCCTTGTGTACTTTTTAGTTTTCACAAGGAAAATTTTTACTCATCATGTGCTGTCACATTAAATTTTCAGTATTTTACATTTAATAGTAAATATCATGTTACCAGTAAAATTGTGGTGAATTGTATTTTTCAAATGTAATTTTGATGAAAATTTTTTTTATCTTACAAAGCATCTATAATTCTTTTATTTACTCCGCAGTATCATTATGATGTTATTTACTTGTCTAAACTGGGACTTCTGGATTATGCATAACGTGTACACTGCATTGTGTATCAAGCTGCGTGTCTTTCCTGAAACCAGAGTGATATGTGTAATTTGATTTGGTATGTGTGTGTGTGTGTGTGTGCATTTGTGTGTTTGCATGTGTGTGTGTGTGTGTGTGTGTGTGTGTCTCATTAGGTCTATGGAAATGCAGGATCTAGCCAGTCCTCACAGCCGAGTAAGTGGAAGCAGTGAATCTCCTAATGGTCCCAACCTCGACAACTCCCACATCAATAACAATTCCATGACACCCAATGGCACTGAAGGTATGTGTGCGGTGCTGCTGTTTTTTAGTTGTTCACTCTGTTTTTGTCTCTGAATTAGAAAAAGGCTGAAAATGGTGATAAGAACTATGTAGTAACATTCGATGTGAGATAGAGTAAGATTTGAATGAATCTGAATTGAAGGTTTGTGTAGGGTTTATACTTTTTTAATGTCACATAGGTCCTGATTAGCAGCAAGGCTAATGCATGTGTCACTACATCAAAAATTTAGGTAGTTATTATTTTTTTAACGTGAATTAACAGTACATAGCCTATTTACAGTTATATAATGTTCAGAAACCAGTGCAACAATAGAAAAGTGCGCATATACAAATTATATTTTCAGTTTTTGAATGTAGATTATTTTGGACCTTACAGTGTGTTTGATGTCGTAGCATTTGCAGCTTTTACAATTGAGCGCTACTAGTGGTTGTTTCCCGGCGACTATTAGCTGTTTATTTAAGTAACCATGTAATTATTCAAAGGCCACAGCATGCAAATGATGGAGTTTTGCATAAGGTTTCTACTGTACATAGTTATTTACTCAGGTGATTCACCTGTGCGTAAATCTGAGCCTTTGTTTAGTGAAGCAGCCATGCCCATGTCACAAACCAAAACATCCTGCCTGTCATGAAATCTTCAGGTTAGTGTGTGTTTTGAGCGCAGGGCTTTTTTTTTTGTTGTGTGTACGCATTCATGACACAGGACCCGTAGACATGGTGCAGACTGTCATATGTCCCTTTGCCATTCTTTCTTTTCCATAGGTGATAACATCACAATGCTTACCACTGCAGACTGGTTGTTAGGTTCTAACTCACAGTCCGCTGCAGGTTTGTCTTCTCTTGGTGACACAATGAAAGGACAATACTTGGTGTTCTCTTCAACTTTACTTTTTAGAAAGAGAGTGAGAAACTCTTTGCAGTTTGAACCACCTGCTTCGCTTAAAGAAGAAAATAAATTTGTACCTTTTTTTCAAAGTTCTGAAAAGATGCAATTTATCTGCTGCAAAATTTTAACATTGCTTCAACTATTGTGCCTTTCATTCAGAAACTCTTTGGTATTTAATTGTTGTGTTATTCTTTTTTAAGCATGGTTTGGCACTGAATGGATTTGAGTCCGTTGTTAATGAATGGTCAGATTGTGAAGTTGCATAGAGAATAGAGTACTGTGCATTTTGTTTTAATGTGGATATTTCATGCTTTTTCCTGAATATGGTGGTTATTGTGTGCTCTGTGACCTGAGTGTGCGCTACTTTATGCATGCACCTTACCAGTATTTTTTCATCGGTGTGTTGTTCAAAAGAATTGCCCCTTGTCAACATATGTTTCCGCACAGAACGAGCATAGCAGAAACATGTAAAACATGACAGCAAATGGCTTCTTCAACCATGAGGGATTCCACTGAGCATGACTTCCTTGCCCACATTGTCAATTTGTTTTGCCAAAAAAGAAAAAAAAAATTCCTCCAGCCTGCCTGAAGTGAAATGGATTGATTTCAAAGATTCCTGAGCTGTCAGATAGCTGTGAAATTGTCTTTGCAGATCTATCACTGAGTTGTATAATGGAGCCAAGGTCAAACAGCGTTCGCTACACTCTTAAAAAAGATTTTATACACCATACTTTTCCTTGATGTTTCAATTTTACTTGCACATCCCTGCGGAGCTCTTTTTTATCTGTAACTCTAACTGTGAAAAGAACCAGAAAATCCTGCACACTGTTGACTTGTACTCAATTTATTAATGCGCTTTCAGCCCTCAGACATTCATTAGACTATAAAATAAAAAGATTTTTATTTTACACTACATTTAATTATGGATAAGCTGGTATATTAATTAGTGTATGTGAATGATAATATTAGACTGCAAAAAGTTAAATTTATATTGCTCTTTTAAACTAGTTAAAATGCATTGAAAAAGGTCTCAAGCACATTTCTAAATGTAAGATAAAACTAACTCTCTTGGACCATCAGGTATATCCCAGCAAAAAGAATAAAAGATGATAATAAAATAAAAATATCTAAAAAAAACATGAACTCATACAGATATAAAGTTGATAATTATAGTGCATTTACATTTGCTGATATTATTGTTGGAAAGTTGTTTGACCACTCCCTTCTCCCTGGCGGTTCTGTTTTTACTTGAGTAACTTTTTGATGTTTTTTCAAAACATGATTTGTTGAATGTGAAAATGTGAAAGCCTTGAGTCGTTAGACATTAATCATATCTTTTTTTATTTTTATTTTTTTTTCCAGACATTGATTTGGTGCATTTCGTGACAATGTGGCTTCTTTGTTTGCAGTTAAAACCGAGCCAATGAGCAGCAGCGAAATCGCCACCTCCGTAGCAGACACCTCTCTAGACAGCTTCTCAGGATCAGGTGAGGTGGGAGGAGGGAGGACTGTTTTTCATGTGGAGAGTTGTGTGAGAGGCGACCAGACACATGAGTACACACACACACACACACACACACACACACACACACACATACACAGCTGCAGAACTGATTAGTGAGAGATGAGCCCAGAGATGGGTGACTGATAAGCTGGGCCCCAGGAAGTGTCCATGCAGCTAAAACACCGATATAGTGTGTGTGTGTGTGTGTGTGTGTGTGTGTGTGTGTGTGTGTGTGTTTAAGAACAAGAGTCTCTACCTTACCTTTGTCAGCACATTTATATGCTGTGCTTGCTTGCATATGTGTATTGTGTGTGTGTGTGTGTGTGTGTGTGTTCACTCTGTCGGTTCCCATGCCAGTGAGGACTGAATTATGACCTGTTATGCACTAAGCTTGTCTGTCCAGTGGAGTGACATGGCATCCCAGTGGCACTCACTCTCCATGGGCTGTTATCCTATCACCCTGTCAGAAGCAGGGTTTTCACACCTTCCTCCCAGAAAGGGAACATCACACAGACACATACACAGGGCCTTCACTAAATAACAAAAAGGCCTTAGAGTATAATGAGCATTGTAGGAATTGTAAAAGAAATAAATCTCTAATGTGATAATTTTTTAGGTTATTTTTTCCCACCCTCACCAGTGTCTGACATTTTCTATAAACATGTATTACTATCACTGCATCCAACTGTGCATGGTATTATCTTGCTGCTAATTTTCCTGTATTTCCTTAACTGTTTAACTAAGTACTTGATACTTTAACTCTAGAAGCGCATAAATCGCTGCTATGACTTTTTGTCTCTGACAATATTAATGAAATTTAGTAATCTTATACCCCATATCCTCCACGGGGAAACCCAAAGCTCCGTTCAGAAGAGCAGGTTTTGTCCAGTGGCAGTTGCTGCTGATGTGGGAAAAGTGTTCAATATTAATAACGTGTGTGAGGGGTTACAGCATACAGTTACATAGAGTTAGCACTCCCCCGCAACCAAATCCCTTATTTTACATGTCACGACCAATTAAACAGATGTTTCAAGACTGTGCCACTCTGCCGCAGTTAATGCAAGTAATGTTGGAGAACTTTGATTATTGCCTGAATTGTTCAGATTTTTAACTAACAGTGAATTTTATCAAACGTACATTACTAATCAAACACTAAAAATGTTACAATTTAAACCGACATATGTTGTATTTTACTTCAAATTTAGATATTAATTTGCAAATTATGTATATTTTTTTCAATGATTGTTTTAATTAAAACTAATATGGCACAAGTGTTAAGTATCAAGTTGGTAACTGAAGTCTTGCAGTTGACAGACTGGATCTCTTGTGTTGAATTTCTTTTTTCTTTTTTCCCCCAAATTGATATTTACAGTTTTGGAAATGAAGTCTGCTGGTAACATTTGTGACTGTAATATGAATTTTTATATTCATACTAATAAGAGTTTGTTTGAGGTTTTACTTTACTAAAACTAGTGGTCGGAAAAGTCAGTGTGTATTAGTTCATTCTTACTGCCGAAAACAAGCGTACTTCTGTGAGATATATGTGATTGAACTTCCACAAGTTAACATCACTGTGGAACCACATAGTCGCTCACTTAATGAAGGAATGATTATGCAGTAGCACTCATTACCTGCAATCAGTGATGTCACTTCCAATGTGGTTGTGGCTTTAAAGGCCCAAGGCAACTGAAGCCACAGGCCGAGACTGATTCAGACCATCCTGTGTGTGTTTACACCAGTGGTCGTCATAGCAGCTTGGAAGTATCTCAGAGATACGCAGGTCAGCAGAAAAATCTGATGTTCTTACCTGATTATTTTACTTCATTATTGCTCTCCGGTTTTCAACCTTAAATAAGGTTACCGAAATAAATAGAGTAATGCAATGTAATTACTCTTTCCTCGGAATCCAGAAGTTCTGTTGGCAAAAGATAATATTTACCTTATTTCTTAGTGTTTAAATATGTGCTTGCCTCTTTTCTTTTTAACTCTCCTCAGCTATTGGAACCAGTGGCTTCAGCCCAAGACAAACTCACCAGTTCTCTCCACAGATTTACCCTTCCAAGTAAGGCTTCTTTTATTTTTCTTTAAAAAATAAGCAGCATCCAACTTCATTTGGATCTTTAATTAGATCCTTCTGCTAGATCGAGAGGTTTCGACTGGCTTTGTTTGCCTGGATGTCTGCAGCTTGCGTACTCTGAAATCTGTTGTAATTATTATCTTGCAAAAATTTCCTTTGCCATTTATTGTTCTTTCACTATGTATATGAGCTGCGCGATGCTATCTGCCTCACAGCTTGGCTCAGTGTTTAAAATGAAGTAGCACAATCACAAAGAATTTGTCAGTTAGCAAAGTTTGTGTTATGGTTTTGGGGGTAAAACGCGGCCCTCTTTCTTCCTGCCTTCCTTTCTCACTTTTGTCTTTTATTTCTTTTCTCAAATAGCAGAACATATCCACATATTCTTCCTACCCCTTCATCCCAAAATATGGCTGCGTATGGGCAGACGCAGTACACCACAGGAATGCAGCAGGCCGCAGCTTATGCTAGCTACCCCCAGCCTGGCCAGCCCTATGGCATTCCAGCCTATGGTAAGATCTGTCTAACACAAATCTTAACCTCCTCTTGTCTTTTTAAAAAGTGCCTGTTAATATTGTGTCTTTACTTTGCATGCATGCATGAGTAGATGAGAAAAGTACAACTAAATAATAAAACTAAGGAATTTTCCTTCCTGAAGGTCAGCACCAAGACCTTGCTAATAACAAACTATGTTCCCACAATTCCTCCTGTGAAGCAGCAGCAGCAGATATGCTGAGTTGTTGTTTAGTGCCTGCATATTCTCCTTCAATGCAATAAAACCAAATTTGCTTGTCAAGCTGTTCAGATAGGTCTGACAGATTAGTGATATGAATCTGAAAACAAAAACTGGTTCCCTCTGGCATTGCAAGAAAAAGCATGGAGTACATGGCTCACTGTAGGCTTTATTTGTCCAAAGTCTGGAGTGTTTTGAGCCCAGAAGACTCTTCAATATGAGGAGGAATTTACACTGTTTATTTGAATGGAGTCTGTAACCTACCGTTGCATAGAAACTGCATCGTGACTGATTCAATCTAAGCAGTGGCCAGTTTAATTCACAAACACAAGCAAAATGTTTTATTACTTGTGCAACGCTTCACAGATGACAGATCTTAGATAATAATAATAATGATGATGATGATAAAATTAAATCAAACAATCATAGTCTAAACAGGGTTTTTGGTTTTAGATCCAAGTAGACAACTCTGGCAGTGACAGATAATATTTCTAAACAACCAATAATAGTAAAAATCAGTAAACAGATAATCAGCGGTAGTCCATTGTGATTAGTTTGTTATGGTAAGTGACAGAGCCTGTCTATGTGTCCCTTTGCTGTGTCCAGTGTAATTTAAACCTGTGTGTTGACTGTTGTCTGTGCATCAAACCGATCTGGTGTCACTAACTGATTTAGGTCCATTGTGGGCAGGCATAAAGACAGAGGGGGGTCTGAGCCAGTCCCAATCCCCGGGACAGACGGGCTTCCTAAGCTACAGCTCTGGCTTCACCACGCCGCAGACAGGACAGGCGCCCTACAGCTACCAGATGCAGGGTGAGGACATCTTTGTGAATTTTTCATCTTTTTCTATGTACATGCTCACAAGTCATGCTGGGTGTCTGTATGGTATCCAAATTCAGCCTGAGATGCCATCACTCTCTCTTCAAGCTGGCAGTATGCCCGATCTGACAAGTGTTAAATGTTCACAGCAAAATATATGAGCTGAAATTTTCTTCAGAGTTTTTTTTTAACTTTGATTCCCCAACAATCTAAAAAATGTGGTTGCTGGAATGTTTTTTTTTCCTGTTTTGTTTGGGGTTTTTTTCCTTCTCACTCAGACCCGTCTCTGGCTTTGTTTCTATTCCTGTGCTGCACCACATTGTCAACTCAGTACTCATCCACTCTGTCCTCTCTTTACATTATTTCGCCAATATCACATATTCTCCTTTGACTTCCTCATATGTCTGTCTAATTACAGTGTCGCTGCCACGTGTTCCCTCTGCTTGTCCAATTATTCTACTCTTTTTACAAAATATTAGAGAAATATGTCTCTGTCCCTGATTTAATAGCATGCAGAGCCAGACTGATTCACAACACGGCCCTTGATTGCCCTCACCCTAGAAGATGGTTGCATCTCAGCAGTCGTTATGTGCGGCCACGACGGCTGCTTCCTTCTCCTCTTAAAAGAATCAACACAGATGGAAAAATGGCAGGCACTTAGGAGGCACCAGCCATGTCGCTCCCCGCTCCTCAGCCTTTGTTTTTTTTCTCCCTGTGATCATATTTGTATTTGTTTAAGAGCTAAGACTGTAGAGATTTATGGCCTTGAAACCGATAAAGATGAGTTGTTGTCCCCTGCACTCCCCCTCTTTTGCTCTTTCTTTCCAGTCATTCATTCAGTTTAAGTGTAGATCAGGCCTGCTGTCATGTACTGTTTCTTTTACTCTCTCTTTAGTATTAGTTGAAAAAGTCTCAGTTCCACCTGCAGTAGGCAAGGACATTTAACTAACTACTAGCATAGTCTTTGTCTTCTGTCCTGTAATATCTAATGTGTGACAGTAGAAACATCTCCACATGTTGTTGAAAAGCCTCCAGAGCATCTCACAATAAATAATGCCAGCTCAGCAGCAGATGTGGCGCGGGGAAGCCTCTTTTCCACGCCTCTTAACCAAATACAGTCGGCCACAGCCGGAGTTTTGCAGCGCGCAGCCAAGAGCCTGAAAAAGGAAAGGCAGAGAGAGAGAGAGAGAGAGAGGAAGAAAGGGAACAAGAGACGGAGCATGTGAGGCAGAATGCACAAGCTGCTATCCTGCCCTTAGTGGTTTAACTCACGATGACAGTATTATGTGCCCATTCATCTTCTAAGTATTATGCTCTTACACTGTCTTTTTCTTTCCCTCTGTCTATCTCTGTCTCTCCCTCACTCTCTCCTGCTATCTCTGGCTATCGGATGCCACACGTAACGTTAAGTGCGTTAGTAATTGACAGCCATGTTAGATGACAGATTGACCACTATTTTGGCCTCTTACTCTAACTGTGGCTCTGGCCCTCAGCCGTACCATCATCATTACTCTCTCTGGCCTATTGATCTGCCTGGGCGAGGTGCCTCAGGCCTGGGTGTCCCAACCAAAGACTCTTTTTCCACATCTGATACTCCTCCTCTCTGTCGGTGTCCCTGCCACCAGCCTGTGGCCAGCTGTCAGGACAGAGTACGATTAAATTAATGTTTTTGCTCCTTGCTTTCATGCCTGATGTCATGGAGCTTTGTGTGGGTGCTAAAGTCGTGGCACCAAATCGTAAAGGGGACAAAGGCATTTGTGTGTGCCACAGTTCTGCAATCCCATGTGGCGGTTTATATAGTGCATCTCATGGATTGTCAGAAAAAGCCTTAAACATCAGAGGTGTGCAAAGATACTGAGATTGTGCTGATGGTGGGATTGAGCAGATGCTAATTAGGTGAATAATTGGATTCAAGCTCTCTGTCCCAGTGGCAGTGCAAGCTGAAGAAGCTGAAGCCTCGGTTGCCTTTTTAAAAGGAGAGCCCATCTGGACTTGATAGCCTATTCCCAAGTGGGGCATACAAACTTCTGCTACAAATATTGTGCACTGATGATAGACATAGCCCATGGCAAGGCGACTGATCAAGCAAAGCAAATGGACTTCCAATGTGTGGAGCCAGAAGGCAGGAGGGAAGGAGGAGAGGAGGGAGGGACGATGTCTGGTCTTGAGTGAGTGAACTAACTGGAGCAGGACAGGGGGAGGGAGAGAAAACATGGCCCCCCCGGGGGAACCACAAGACCCCCTCTTTCTCCCCCAACCATAACCAGCACCACCACTCCCAACAGCATGGGTCCATTCTCACTGGACTAGCAGGGGTCCCCTCGGCTTTTATGTGGCTCCTTGTTCTCCACAGAGCAACCCTCAAACCCTGCCAATGAGAGCTTTTATGACTGTTTGAACTGTGCATTAGGCTAATTTGTTGTCCTTTGTAGCCTTACTCTTCCTTGTCTCTGTCTTATTGTTCTGTCAGACTTTCACTTGATTTTGAACTTTCTGCGGAGAACACAAAAGTTTTAAAATTCCCCTCGCAGCCTTGAAATATCAAACAAACCAACAAAGAAAGAACAGTTCTGAAGGAAAATAACCAGTAGAGGCCAGGATGAAAAACAAGGTAAAAATCTGCTGTGTGTGTGATTGCTGGAAGCAGAGAGTGAGAAACTGCACAAATAATTAGTGGATCCTGGTAATCTTTGGAGCTCGGGAGGAATTTGTTTCTCTTCTTTAGCCACTGTGCTGGGTACTTAGTGAACAGACAAGGCTAAACAGTGAACTACTTCGTCTCTCTTCCGTGCTTTCCTCCATACACAACCTTCTTGCCCCCACTTCCCTGATCTTTCCCCCTTTTCTGAAAGCTGCTTCATGTTTGTCACGGTGTGGGAGGGCCCTCCTAATGGGGCCAATGACCAGAGGATGAAAGGAACTCCCTCTGTTTGTCTCTGGGAACAAAGGTGTAATTACGCCCCCATTTAGGAACAGTAAATTTATCTCCCCCTTCGTTTTCACTGAAGCTATGGGATATTTTTTTGGGCTATGGGAGGATCACTGCAGTGATAAGTGAAGAAGCTGCTTTAAAGAATGCAATAGTTGCGCTCATTAATGTCCCCTGCGGATGTATAAAGAAGCGATTTGCCTTTGTATGACAGACAAGAGAATTTCCACTCAAAAGGAAACCTGCTTGTGGAATATGTCTACATATTATTTTTCTATATTGTATGCTGTGATGCCATTATTACATATTTCTGAGTTCAGTTTAAAAATGTTTAGCTTTTAGATATTTTGATTTGTTGATTTTTAGAAGATTTGTAATGATGTTTTCAGTAGGTTTACGGAGTACAACATACAAGAAAAGATTTCTGTCAATTAAAAATCTCAAAGCACAAGAAAAAACATTTTTTTCTGTAAGATTAATGAATAATTGTGATCTTAAAAAATAGCAAAATAATGGGATAATTTTAGCTTTAATACACATACAAATCACACACAACAACATTTTTTTAGCTCTCCACCCTCCAAACTTAATCTGCCTGTCTCTGCCAGTCTGTGATCCCCTTCAAGCTGCTGCTCCTCCTGCTGCTCTCTTTCCTGACATGACAGTACAGGTGGACTGTGACTGAAGAGAGAAGTCATGGCCTCAGGGGCAGCCGCTTCTCTTCTCCTCTATAACTCATGTCATGTATATTATTAAGCCATTAGATGCTATCAACCCCCTTGAATTATTTAATTACCCAGGAGGACCATCCTTTGAGAAAGTGAAAAGAGGAACATACATATTCATTCAGGCAACCCCCCCAGTGTAACTCACCCAGACCTTCCCCTTCCGTATATATCTCTCACTGCACTGACCCTGCTCCATCCCACTGCATCCACCATTCCCTCCCCCCACGCCCCCTCCTTTCACCCCACGCCACCCTTCAGTAGCTTGCACACAACAGTCTCTTGTGTTCCTCACATTGTGCGGGCTTGGACGGCTTTGGAAGCAGGTTCAGTCCGCCCCTCACCCTCCTCTGCCCCCCCTCCTGTCACTCATCAAGCCTGATCCAATCACTGATAAGGGAGGAAAAGGAGAAAGATAAGGCCACTGTTGGGAACTCTCCCTCAGGCCTCCCTCTGTTCACCACCTCAAATAGTTGTTTCACAAAAGGCTAATCTTTTCTTTTCTATTAACAATGAGTCATTTCAATTCTGTCACAGCAGAATTTATAATGTTTTCTGACATACTATTTTGTATACATAACTCAAAATTCTTTTACTTTTCCCTCAAGGTGGTACTTTCACGACAACGTCAGGATTGTATGCAGGAAACAACTCCCTGACAAACTCAACTGGTTTCAATACCGCACAACAGGTAATTGGATTTCTATCTTTTCCCTCTATTTCTATGAAGTTGTGTCAGTGTACAGTGATCAGTTTATGTTCGTTTGAATCACAGACTTCTTCTCAACCTGGAAATCTTTAAGAAACATGCATACTCAATATGTTACATTTCATCCGTGACACATTCAAACATAAATCACTCAGGATGTCAAAAGCTTTGTATGCAGGATTATCTACTGTACCTCCTCCAACACATGTATTATGCCACAGAGGAAAGGGAGAAGAAAAAAAAAACAAGACAGATCGTTGTCCAGATGTAGGACAGAACAGACATGTGTTTGCATTTATGTTTTGGAATCTGCACTGTAAAGTAGCAACACTGGTGAAGGGCATATCTCACATTACTCTGCCAAACCTCATACTTCTCTTCTTCAACTCTGCTACCTTTTGTCTCTCATTGCCTCCACCATTTTGATCGAAATCTTCCCTCTTTCACCACTATGCACCTATCTTTTATCTATATCTCGTTTTTTTTCTCTACTTGCCTTATCTTTACCCGAATGTAAACTACCTTTTCACCATTTCCCTGTGTCTTTCTCTCCACAGGAGTACCCCAGTTATCCAACCTTTGGACAGGGCCAGTATGCTCAGTATTACAACAGCTCACCCTACACTTCACCCTACATGACAAGTAACAACACCAGTCCCAGCACGCCCTCCACCACCACCACCTACACCCTCCAGGAGCCACCTGCTGGCATCACCAGCCAGGCCCTCACAGAAAACCCTGCAGGTATGAATCATATGACAGGTAGCAGGGTTTCCATGTGTAACATGAATATCAGGAGTTTGATCCTGGTTTCAGCCATGTTTCTTTTTAAAATCAACAAGCGAGACACTGAACCCCCTCCTTCTCACATAATGGAGGTTTCTCTTTATATGACCATGAGTTAATGCCAAAAATCCTTGCTATTCCTAACCCAAATGCACAATATAAGTGGAAAATCTATTCAGCCAACAGATCCAGTGTACTGCAATGTGGCAAGAAGGACAAGTTGAGACTAAAATCAGATCAAGAATTTTCTGTAATGTCTTGTGACATTAATGCATCATCTGGCATTCGTACACTGATTATATCTTTTGTAACTTGCTGAAATGTTGTGCAATGAATACATTTCAAATAGTCATCAATCAACAGAAAAGACAACAGGCTTTAACCAAACATAATTTCATACAGAGTCATTTAGTTTAGATACAATGACATCTTTACTACTTTAAATTGATATCTCCTCTGTTATCTCTTGTTTATTAAATCAAAGAGCTTTTAGTATGTGCTCCTCCACTGATTTATGATATGTTTGTTACCTGTAGGATTGCATAATCACTAAAAATGTCCCAGGAAGCTGCCTGTCCTGCATCAAGACAAATGATCATTCAAACTTCCTTGCTAAAAGCAAATAATAGCTCATCTTCGATACACTCTTTTTTATACGCTCCTTCTTCCTTCTTTCCTTCCCTTCAGCAGAGTACAGTACCATCCACAGTCCATCAACCCCCATTAAAGATTCAGATTCGGATCGATTGCGCCGGGCCTCAGATGGAAAGTCACGTGGCCGGGGAAGAAGGAACAACAACCCATCACCGCCGCCCGACTCCGACCTTGAGGTAGGGTGAGCCCGCTACCTTGGCGACAGACAGCCTCGCCCTGTCTGAGGCACATGGACACTAATCCACTTACTATATGGCTGCCACACCAGGTTTAACACTTGATGGGCATTAATTCTTAAACATTTGATTCCTTATTTAAAAGTGCATTATTGATGCATTATGGAATATATGACATCATGAAACACATATCTTATATAAGGTTCTCATGTATACATCATAAATAAATAAGGAATGTGATTAAGTAAGTCATCACTGAAGTAAATAATATATATATTCTGGTAATTAATGACTGGACACTAGCTGTGACTAACTGATACAATTGCACCATAAGCCTTGAAACACTTCAATAGTGACTATATGTCAAAATATACTTGTGATAATTCATAGGACTCTTCATTAATATGATATGAATTTCAACAAGCTTAATAGCACCTATTATAGTGCTGACATCATGGCATGTTAACATATCTAGTTAATTAGTTTGTCACTATTGATTACTCTAATGTAAAGGGCAAGGAGTGGAAAGCATGTGGTGGAGTGATGGGAGGAGTGTTGCGGTGACCAACTCAAGCAAATGGATTCTGGTCCCTGTGGCGCATAAATACACGCTCCTGGCCTATTGACCAGGAGGATCACCTTGCAGCCCTACAGAGTGCACCATTGATTTTGCCTCTTTTCTCTCTGTTTTTCTTTGTTTCTTTCTTCCCCCTCCACCCCCATCTCTCCAGCGAGTTTTCATCTGGGACCTGGATGAAACAATCATCGTTTTCCATTCCTTGCTCACGGGTTCTTATGCCAACAGATATGGACGGGTGAGTGACATCAGACTGTGGCAGTAGCGGTGCACTTTATCAGCGAAACACATAAATATTAAAAGGCAAAAAAAAAGAGAGAATCAGAGGGGGGGGGGGGTTGCAATTGAGCGGAGTATAGATTACACTGTGCCTTAAGTCCATAGTGAGAAGATAGAGCAGAACTCAATGTACAGATAATTGTTTCTTTTTTTAATAGGTCCAATGAGGCTTGGCAAGTATTTGACTGCTCTTTGCAGCTGTTGGAGCTATGCATGGCTGGATGGGGCTCGGCTGTAGGGGCTCACAACAGTTGCACTCTGGATGTCTATTGACACATCTTAAGTGTTCCTTTCTCCTTCAGAAATGCCACATTGTTAGTTTAATTAAGTGCTTCTCAATCCATCCTTTTCAGGCAAGGATCTCCCTGGAGACCCTGGCAGGAGACTGAGTCTACCAAATGTAGTTCAGTCAAAACTCAAACTAGAACACAGAGCTTCTCTTAAACCTGCCTTAATTATATATACATATGTATATATAAATCTTAACAAACAGATATTATTATACTGAAAGGTCGTTTTCTATCCCATGTCCCTGTGTATGCTCATAAGATGAAGAGTTTACTTTTCTAGGCTTTGCTTGTTGTTCCATGTAAATTGCTTCTCTAAATTTAAACTTTCAAAACAAACAATTTGGGAAATAAAGCAGAATCCTATTCTCATGGCTTTGTTGAGGTCATAGGTTCTATATAGCTTTCAAAGTGCATCATTCACTCACTTTTTTCCCATTTAGATATAGTATACATGAATTAAAATTAATCTTGGCATCAATTCATGACTAATTCACAGTTTTTTAATGCTAAATTAATCTATATTTTATTTTATTTCGTCTGAGAGCAGTATTTCTAATCACCAGTTGTTTTGGCTATGGAGGTGTCTGGTTTTGAAGTCCAAAATGACATATTGCTCCTCATATGTCAAAGAGCTTAGTGTCTGCAGCCCGTTCTCTGTGCCTTTGTTCTGGTATGAGGGGGTGTTTGATGGGGGCAGTGTTTTGTTTTTGGGGTGAAAGAGGGCTGCCCCACGACCCTCCACTGTTTATTTACTTTATTCTGAGCCCTGCATGCTGGGTAAAGAGAGAGCTAAGGCTTAGCCCAGGGAGCTGTGGCTCAGTGATGAGGGACTCTCCAACCACACACACACACACACCAGCCCGTCCTCACAAGAAAAACGGCAGTATAGGTTGAAATTTCAGCCGACAAAAATGACCTATTTTGCAGCCGTAGTAATTATGACTAAGGGAAGTGACGCAGTTCAGATGACGTAAATATAAGGTGGCAAATTTTCATATTAGGAAGAGGCAGGTTGCGTAGATGGCTAGATAGATAGATGGAAAAAGTGGACTTAGCTCCAGGAGGCCCTAACCCTAACTTTAAGGAAGTAACTGTAAACCACATTTATAGTGATCATTTTAACCCTAACCATGATCCTTCCCTAACCCTGACCAAGTGGTTTTTGTGCCTAAACCTAACCAGACCTAAACCACAGCGTTGTCACACCATAAAATAGAATTATTTTTTACGATTACTGCCGACAGAGGCAGCATATTAGAAAACGCTGCTATGGGTTGTTCTGGAGTGCAGGTACAATCGTCCTATGTGGGCGTTTCATTATGAGGATGTGTTGCACACACGGGCATGCGCACACACACACACACACACACACACACACACACACACACACGGGCATACACAGGGTTCTAGTGTGCTCTTCTGAAACAGGAAACACTGCCCATTTCAGTCCCTTTTTAGCATTTTTTCTCATACTCCAACTAGCTGACATTACCCCTTAAAATTATATTATAAAAGAGAGACACGCTTACTCACGGCAACCACAGAGGGCTCTCCCTCAAAGCCTATCAGAAATGCAGATCTGTAAACTACCTCAGAAAAAAAAGTGAAGCACTACAACAACCCATCTACCGCAACCACCACCCTGTCTCTCCCCCTTCTCCACCTGTCTGTCATACATGTCATCCCTATCTCTGTGGCATATACAAAAAAGTTACAAAACAGTTTTACCTCCTAGCTGCTCCGAGCTTACTATAAATAGATGTGTATCTGAGTGAGCGCACATCCACACTTTCTCTCACTCACTGTGACCTCCCACCCACTCTCTCTGACTCTCTTTTTCTCTCTCTCTCTCGCTCTCTCTCTCAAACACACTGCTGTTCTTATCAGCTCTTTTAATTGGCATCAAGGCAGCTCACCCCCATAAAGCTGATGGCTAAGGCCAGCTGTGCTGCTATTGGGCTGGCCAGGGCTAGAGCTTAAAGTGGGTGGGGATGGGGGGGTGTTATTGGTAAGGGTCTCAGAGGGAGGGGAGGACTTGGCGCCCCAGTGGATGGCACTGACATCTTGGGACAGGTGGTGCTGGAGCAATGACAGCAGCAGCACTTTGGCCTTCTGGCCTGCTTGTATTCTTAACTCCCTCACTGACTGATTGTTTAGATTTAATCGGAAAGGATTCACTTGCGCTGGGGAAGACTGCCTTTTCCCACCAAACTAACCCATAATGTTAAATCACCCTACAGAGGTTGGAAAGAGGGAGTTAGCAACCTGTTGATGTGGGAGGCTAATTATTTTTGATGAATTCTGACTGAAAGATTGATTCAAACTGGGGGGTTAAGAGAAAGGACAAAGCCTTTAGAAGTGGGGATTGAGCTCTACTTGTGTGGTTTGTCCTCTGTCATTTTAGTGAAAACATAAGCATTGTGGGGTGTGACAGCTAATCAGTAGAAAGCTCAGGTGTGTCTTCAGGTGGTTTAACTCTGTAATCCCTGCTTCTGGTCCTGCCTGGCCTGTCTTTAATGCAGCCTCACCCAGCTGCAGAAAAATTCTCTTCTTACAGCCTGTTATTGTCTGTCTTCATCCTCTGCTTGCTAAAGACAATCCGCTGATTAGAGATTTAAGATAACAACAAATTCAATTTGTGCAACAATTAAAAAAAATGAAGCACTTCTCTCCAGTTAGTTAATTCAGTCTTTTGATAGTTAATTATATTATGTTTTGTATGTTTTTTTTGTTGTATAAAGGGATGGACAAGTGAATTTCATAAAAAAAACTAACTAAATGTGCAATTTTGTTAACTTGTAAAAACTAATTGCACAAGGATTATCTATCCATATTCATGTGAAATGCACTGAAGACTTTTTGCCTATTCATTATCTTTTTAAAGGGAAAATAACACACATTGTCACAGGCTCATTAACTATTTACAGTGTAGTTCACTTCTCTCGAGGTATTATCTTACAGACAGTGCAACCGTATCACCATTACAGCACGTGTCACATTACTGACAGAGATTATGATTTAAGGGAAAAATTACAGTTCTGCTTAATACAAGGAACTATTAGCATTTACTCTGCCTGTGAATGATTTTTAATATTAATAAACACCTCAGAGTTGCTACCAGTGATCTTGGGAAACTTCAGGGTGAATTGTGTTGTATTACCTAGAGAGCAGTCAGATGATGCATTACCACAACTATGTGGAGAATGGACTATTTACGATGAGGCAGTGACCTCAACTCTTCTAAACCTTCTAAACTCTTCTCGACCACCCTTCTTGAGAAGAGACAAGCTTTTACTGCATTCATTCAAGTCTGTGGCATTTCTGATGACTATTCTGGTTCCTTTTGGAGGGTCGTAAACAGAGGCTGAAACTTTCAAGTCTGTCTAATGTCTTCTTTTATGAGAATGGCCTGCCGAGGAATTTAAAAGGATTCTGTGTTAATTGAGTGACTTACATGGAACAGCATTATTCACTGTATTACCTTATCTCTTTCAAAAAGGGGGAAAAACTTAGAATTTAAAAAAAAAGTTTTATTTAATTGTTTTTGTCTGTTTTTCAGGACCCCCCGACATCTGTATCATTAGGCCTGAGGATGGAAGAAATGATCTTCAACTTGGCCGACACACACCTATTCTTTAACGACTTAGAGGTGCGTCTATTTGTGTTTTACTTTCTTCATTGAGCTTTCTCTAACTTGTTGCTACGTCCCTGTTCAGCGCAAATGCTTTCTGTTCACCTTGTGATGATTTTAGTGGTCAGAGTGTATACTGTATCTTCTTACAGGAGCGTAAGAACAGTCCACAGGATTTTTAGTAAAAGCAGCAACAACTGTTTCATAGCGTGGAGCTTGTTTCTCAGTTATCAGTCTCATAGTGGTGAAGTATTACCTCGGAGCCCAAGGGATACCATGAATTTTGCATGTGCTGTCAGTCTCCATCGTTCCTGGGTCACCAGCCCTGCCCCCACCCCCCACCTCCTTCCCACTCCCATAGCGGCTAGCGCAATTTGTCAGGCTCTAGTGTTTCTGTGGCCGCTCTGTCTGTCTGTATGTCATGCTGTGTGCTTGGTGTCGCTGTCCACCTACACCACAGACCCCTCTGTCACAGCATGAAATCCCCCGCCGTCTCCCCTTCCACGCCTCTTTGCCCCCCTGATTCATGTACGGCTAGTGTAAAATCTGCCCCTGGGACACAGGAATAGAGGGATCAGGGCTAGGGAGGTTGTGTGTGTGTCTGTGTGTGTGTGTGTGTGTGTGTGTGTGTGTGTGGGATGTCTGAGTGTGTGCTTCACTCTTGGGAGAGTTGAAGCAACGACTAGAGGGTCAGAGATGCCTAGGTCAGACTGTATGTACAGATAGAGGTTTGCTACATTCATATATACAGTATACACACAGTCACAGATATGAAGAGACACCCACTACTGTCCCGATCCAGATGTCAGACCCAGCTAACGATCAGTGCTCATCACATTATAGTAATAAACAAAGCAACTTATCTCCATTGTATTTCTAGCTCTTTCCAACTCACTGTCTATGTTTTTTATTGCGTTTTTTTATTCCTCGATTTTTGCCCCAGCCTCCTCCTCTCAGTCTGTTTCTCCCGGTGAATCCGATCCCACTGACCCAGCGCTTTTCCTCAGTGTCCTGCTTTATGCTGACCTCACAGGAGAGGAAATGTTTTGTTTGATACTTAAGTGTGAAGAGATCTGTGGCTAGTCTGCCAAGTCTCATTACTCACCACCATGTTCGACTGTGTTACATGAAGCAAACCCAAGAAGGAGGAAAAAACGGGGGAGAGACAGGGAAAGAAAATGTTCATACTCCCCCAGACAGACTAGTGACTGAGATTCCAAATGCAGTCATCGTGATCAAAGTTAATTGGCTGCAATTGGCTGGTTAAATATTTCCTTATGCCCTGGCCATGTAGAATCCATTGTAGCTGCACTTTATTTAATAGATGTGCCCCAATCATTTGAAAAAATGGCAGTTTGTGACAACTCTTAAATGTGGTTTTGCTCAACATCTGTCCTGTGTTTTGATTCCTTTTCATGTGTAATGAAACTGTTCACAGATGAATTGGCAGCTCAGACTTCTTATAAAATTATTTAAAAATGCACTGCGTATATTTCTTCTGCTCTATCTCAGTAACGAAATTATTAGATTTTGTTTTGACACTTAAAAGCTTTAGATTTTTTTTTCCAGCTCAAACTAGAGTATAGTATTATGACTAAAATAGCAGTCTGTGGTCTGCTGAAAGAATGCTTTTTAGAATGTCCAACATAAAGACCTCTCTGTAGACATCGCACTGATTGTCATTAACAATCATACCAGAGGAGGAGTGACATTCTGTTGAAGCCGTATTGATCTCTCCTCCTAAACTGAGCTGCACCACTCTGAGTGTTAAGTGCCAGTTCTCAGCAATGCCTAACCAGTTGTGTTTCCTCTCTGCTGATTTACAGTCCTCCATCTCAGATAGAGCTAAATAGAGTCCAACTATAAATACCACAGCCAGCAGCAGTTATGTATTTAAGCATGTGCAGAAATGCATATGGTCCATCTAATTTAGTCTAAGCCATAAAGGGAGACCCCAGAGGCTGTGCAGAAACACAGGTGCAGAGTTAGTGGCCTAGCGGTGTGTGCGAGTGGTCCATCTAAGTCTTAACACTGGTGTCCTGCCAGCCTCTCCACAAGAACATTAAATGTGGACTCAGCTTTCTTAAAACCTACAATGCATGCACTCATGGATTTTTTTTTTATTTATTAAAATGTTGATTTTTAAGCATTAATTTGATCCAAACATTTGAAACGTATTTAAGTTGTTTACAGGGCCTCTAAACGTCACAATCAAGCATAATATTCTGTTCTGCCTGCCAAAGCTACAGCAAAGACTCTAGTCTTAGCTGGTGTATTATGTGCGTTCCAAGTGTGTGTGTGAGTGTGTGTGAATGGAGGCTGGACCATGTTGATAGAGCTGGTGAGTGACGATTCAGAGGAAAGTCATAAAAAGAAAGAGGGCATGCCGAAGAGGTCAACAGGGATCAGTTTCACCCTTACGTCTCTCTCTCCCTCTCTTTCTCCTCTAACCTTTTTCTGGATCAGCGCTCTCTTTTCTCATTCACTGTTAGATAGTATTGAAGGTGGGTCCCAGAAATACTGCACCCCCCCCCCCAAAAGACTCCCCCCCACCCACCCACACACACACACACACACACACAAATCTCTGTATTGATCGTCCCACAAAAACCATTTGCTACTCAGTCCTTTAAAGGACGGGTGTAGTATTGTATGAACAGCACAATCTGTTTTTATCATCAAAAATGCTCTCACCAAAGGCAGTATTACGAAAGTAATTCTAGGCAATATGATCCCTATTGATGTGATTTCCACTGTATTAATTTTCCTTATAGAAGAAGTTGTATTTTAATAGCTACAGAGATAAACATATGATCAATATTTTAGATTAATCTAATATAAAATATAAGTTTTAGTACAACATCTATTATTTTCTTAATTTGTGAATTAACAGCAAACCCATACTGGTAATGTAATATCAATAATTTAATTATTTTATTTTATGAATTACACTCTACAATAACATTTTATTATTTTTCATGATAATATAATTTTATGAGTAAATTACTCTCTTATATATAGCTTATATTTACTATAAGATAGTAAATTCACTGGATGTCATTTTTACTCTAGCGCTGTGGCATGGGCTTGAGAGTTAATTGATGTTCTAAAGTGATGTGTATAATGAAGCCCACTGAGACTGAGCTCACTGCAAAGACTTGACAGCTCTGCTGTGACTCAGGGTGTGAGTTTACTGTAGGTGCGCTGCTGCAGCCCAAATGCTAACGCCGAGCGGTATGTGGGAACCAGGGGCCTCTCTCTCACTGGCCGAGCCCCCTGTGTTCCTCTCGCAGTGGGGTACAGGGGCTGCCATCTCCCCCCTCCCTGGGTGAGAAAACAATCCTCCCTGTCTGGAGAATAAAGGGCATGGGGGCAAACCACTCACAGAGAGAGAGGGGGGAGAGGTCTCTAAAGGTGGGAACATTTTAAATTAGTCCACTGATGCCTCCATGCTGTGTGCAACACTCTTTCACACTCTCATGCACGTGCACTCTAAACATGTTGTGCTCCATAGTTTTAACACACACAGACAAACATAGATACTGTACGTACACTCATGAAAATACCCACAAACTCTTTCACACACGCATACTGTATCTGTGGAACAACCCTGTGACACTGCGAGCTGACTGCTTTTTATAGCTCCCAGCCTGCAGTCGCAGGGTTGAAACCTCCACTGTCACTCTCACCCAGGGGCTGCCTGTTAATGAGAGATGCTGTGAAACGCACGGTTACCTTTTCCTACAGGCTGAAATGGCCCTCCAGAGCCTCTTAGTGTGGACCCATTCTGTTGGTTTTATGTCTCGCAGTAGAGAGTTAGATCCTGTACTCGCCGTTCCATATGATTGGTAGCTTTATGATATTTTCCTTGACTATTTTTTGTGATTTTATTCCCAGTAAGAACGAACATAACACCAACTGTGCTATTCATTGAATCATGAAATTAAGTCATTCAGTTCATTGCTTACCTATTAACACTGTGGCTCTATATCACAGTTTTTTTTTATATTTTAAATAATTAACACCGTCATAAATAAATCCATATATAGCATGTAGTATGTTTTTTCATATGGGCTTGTTTAGGTCTATACACACTGATGTGGGTATTTCATCATTTGTCTGGCCACTGATGCAGCAGTTCTGTCAGGCTCCTCGACAGAACTCCATCAGGTCTCAAGGCGAGGCCACTGATGTGTTTTGGAAAGACTACAGAGAGAAAGTGGAGGTTTCAAAGCCACCCTGTCAATCTTCGCTCCGCAGAGCTCCACCTCACCCCCACCCTTTACCCGCTATCCTAACACAGCCGATTCATGCACCAATACGGGTTGAGGGTGCACTGAAAATATAACATTACTGTCTGGTGATAAATGATGATATTTAAAAATAGATTTCTTGTCCTGCATTAAAATGGGAGACATAACACCTGCCCAGGATTGTCGGTGGAGAAAGAGAACAGAAATTGCACAGATTTGTCCAGACAACAGTTCACTTGGCAGGAATAAACTGTTTCTCTATGGATACGTTTGTTGCGAGGGGAAAATGCTGAAGTGCCTGAGATTTGATATTGTATTTAATGTCGCTCTCCTTGAGGTCTGGTTTGGACGTGCAATGCCTAAAAAAGGAAATAATGAGAAGCAGCTCATCCATCACACCCAACTAATTTATACTCTTCGCTACCTGTGGGGTCGTTTCTTTTTTTTCTTTTCTTTTTTTTTTTACAGCTTTTCCAATTATTACAACAAGTGTTTATAGACCACTTTGTTAAAATTCAGTCAGTTCTGGAGCAAAACTCCTTCTGGATCCCTTCTCCTGATCGTGTGAATTTTTGTAAAACCAGCATGGACTTCTCTATACCTGTGCTTTGTTTGGCGCCGCTGTTTGAATTCCATGACTGTTCAAGCACAGATTGTGGATTGGAATGAAGTGGGTTCGAAGAACTCTCCCTTTGTTACCCACATCCTGTGTTTGACCCCCAGGTAATCACAGCGCCCCCTCCCCTCTGCACCCTCCCTCCTTTCCCCCCAGACAGGGGTGCCTGTGGTGGGAACAGAGAAGGAAGTTGCTGGGGGTCACAGACCGCAGGGGGGATGACAGCCTCTGCCGGTGGAGTGGCGGTATTGAGAACCTGCGAACCATGGATGAGTCTTTTTCACATGGTTTTAGCCTGTAGGGTCACAAGGGATGCTGTGATGATGGCTGTTATCGCTCACACTGTGGTTTTGACCACCCACCCCCACCCAACGCACACACAGCTCACCTGAGAGAGAAGATGAGAGAGGAGGCGAGTGGGGGCAGCTTGTATCCAGAAAGTGGACAGTGTCTATGTCGCAGTGAACTAGACCTTCATGGGAAAAACAGGTCTAAGAGTTAGTTTAGATAGTGTGGCCATTTCTGTGTTTTGGTAACATTGCTGAGCAGCCCCCTCTTTCGTCTCCCTGCCTCTGACGGTTGCAGTCACCACTCTGAGCTCTTTCCAGGGCTACAGGAAGACTCAGGCCGTCATTGCTGATTGCTTAATGACAGATGCCAAGGGAACAAAGAGGGCTCTGATAGCTTCCTCCCCGGTGAAAAGTTTTCAGCAGACAGAAAGACAGAGATAGGGAGAGGAAGAGAGAGTGAATGATGTAGAGATGGATTCCTTCTGAGGCAGAAGCATCCTGTCTTCAATTGTTGCACATATTTTGGTGTTTTCATCTTTCTGTTACAGATAAGGATTATCTGGTAGCTGAATGGACGGAGATAAAAGAAAATATGTTGCTGATGAATTTAACAGAAAGACATAGTGTTTGCATAAGGAGTAATTGCGATGGCTTCTGGTGGAGGCTCTTCACTCTTGAGTACAGTAGGAACATCTGGTGTGAGTTAGCGGTGATTGTAGGTTTTAGAGAGACCACTGTTTGCTCGGTGAGGGGAGAATGGGGGGATTCGATGGAAAAGAGATGTTCAAAAGGTTCTAAGAAATTCTCAGACTGCCTCTCAACTGCCACCATCATAAAGATTTGTCAGTCTATCAGTAGTGTTCTACAAACAACATAATAGCAGTGTTATTTTTTTTTTCCTTTTGAGCTTTTGAAAGACTCAATGACACTAACTTTCTGTGCTTATGAATTCTTTCCATCAAGTCCTGCAAGTGAGCTATTTAATCATAACACTAATAAATCTTAACACTAATTAAGCTGAAAATTACATCAAAACTTTTGAGACACATTACTTTTTATTTTCTTTTATTTGTATGTTATTTGTATTTTGTATACTCAGTATGCATTTTCAGAGCAATTCTATTTCTTTGGCAATTCAGCATTCACCCATGCAAATATGCTAGAATGCCATTGGGTTTGTCAGCAAGTCCGTCAGTTAGTAAAATTCACCGCCCCACCGTGTTTCTTTCCATCTTGTCCATGTCAACTATACGACTGTACTAAACCGACTTGAACCTGCACCATCTATGGCTCCGTGGTGTTTACGTGGCCTTCAGAAGTGGCTCCTAATGAGTATGTGTAAGGGTTACTGCACGACATTACCCACAGCCACCTCCTCTGTTAGCTTTCCCAGTCCTCCCAGGGAGCCAGCGCAGAGGTTTATGCCAGCCCCAGCTGGGAACAGTAACTGTTGGGGTCTGTGCATTCTTCCAGCAACCCCCTAATTCTCAGTCAATGCACACACACACACACACACACACACATCCAAACTTCTGTGAGCCCCGTTTAGCTGTTAATTAATTGTCGAAATATCTACATAATTACAAAGCTATGTAAACATAGTGCATTCAAACTGCAAATAAGCAGCTTGGTGAGATGGACCCAACCCCTGTATTTTTTCAGGCCTTTTGAATTTTATCACTTTACATTCATTGAGGTTTGATGTGTTTGTTAGTTTTGAGGATCTGGACAAGTCCATAAAAAATCATTCATAATCAGGCAGCAGTTATAATGGCCTCTGTTAGGCCTAATTACTGAGACATATTTATGTGTTTAGAGTCATGTTGGAGTTTGGATCTGGCAGACCCATAATTAACATGCTGAGTAATATTGTTCTCAAATATCTGCTTTGATCCCTGCTGGCTGTCAGACTCTGAAAGAAACACATTACATGGGAAGAACAAATATGAGGAACTATTGTTATTTAACAAGGTACCAGGGGACAGCATACAATTAAGCAATGGTATACCAAATGAGTGGAACTGAATGGATCTGTGCCCAAAGTAAAAGAGGTGGCAGGAGCTTTTGCAGTTAGCTGATTGTGTCTGATTTATTAGTGGGTAATTAAAGGATAATAGAAGCATTCCAGTCACTTGCACCAGAATGGGAGGTCTCTGAATGGAGGCTTTATGAGGTACTTAACCCAGGGAGCTGTTTTTGTTTTCCTAAACAAACAGACATGCCACCACTACTAAAGGAATTACGCACACTAATACTTCTGGCTTGGGTTTTCTTCTGAGGAAAATTTTTGGATAATTTGTGAACATAAATTATCCACAAGTCTGTTGGCAGCAAATCCTCAAGCTGGGACAAATTGCTGCTTTCTTCAACTATTAAAGATCTGCTGGTGAGTGTCTGGAAACAGATTAGGCCAACAGAGCTATGAGCCCCCGCCTACACCCCATCTCCAATTGGCAGTCCATCTTCTGGAACGCAGGGCTCAGAGCCCGCTCCATGTGAGGTCAGTTTAGGCTGTCTCCCCCAGCCTTTACCCGCTGCTCTCCTCCGTCTCCACCTCTCTTCCCTTCCACCCCCTTATCGGGGTGCAGGAGCCCCGGAGAGGAGGGGAAAGGGTCACGGGGTCAAAGTCTTTTCCTCTTTGGATCTCAGTGCTTGCTGGGAGAGGCTTGGCGAGAGAATGGCTGCATTAGAGCAGGGGTTGGGGGTCAAGATTTTAATTCTGTTAAAGAACAGCTGGTTTGAGTTTTTCCTCACGTCGCTCTCCCCTCCCTCTCCCCACAAATCCAGGGAGATGAAAAATTTGTTCAGAGGGGAACCAGTAAAATAAAAAAGGTTTACGGTCCAAAGCCCTTACCCTTACCCTGCTCTAGCATTAGAGAGGAATGCAATAACGTCAGCATTTGGCCTCAGTTAGATTGACTTAAAACAAGGAAGTCCTTTCTGTGTTTGGGTGTCTTAACAGCCGGATGAAACTTAATTAAAAAGCTTAAAAATTCGGGAAGGATTTTTCATACTTGAAACCGGGGGGGAATTCTCTCACTCAAGTTTCAATTTCCATGTGAAATTATTATTTTTCACATAACTTTAAACAGGTGAGAACCTTTTTGGCAGTTATGCGACCAATTTCAAACCAGAGAAATTCTTTAAACTACTTCATAGAGATATCAGATAGTCTCTGTGTTATTAATTCTAGATTAGGAATGACTGAAACAAATTAAGAGGTTGATGTCTCATTCATTTCAAAGCCTTTTGCTCTTAACAAGACTATTGCTCAACCTCCTTTTGGCAAAATTGCTAGCTGTCCCAAGTTTTAGTCAAAAGAGGCTCAGCTAGCCTGTCTCTCCTGTGCCCCATATGAAATGTGTTGATCTGAATGCCAAGGCAGGAGTCCCTCACATTTCAAGTTGGCTGAGGGGGCGGGGAGAGGGGAGGAAGGGGGAGGCACTAGAGCGCTCCTATAAATGGAAAACTAATAACAGATTTTTAGTCTGCTTTCTCCTGCGCTCTTTTGCCGGCTGGCTGGCTGACTGGCCCCGGGGCTGTGTTGGTGTGTGGCGCAGCAGCAATCAGAGGTCATAATTTCATTGGCGGTTAGCATCAGGTTCAATTTTTCTAGTAGGTTACATTTACCAGAAAGTCTGGATTGTGTTACTGTGTACCGGTGGAATCAGTGCAGAGCTGTAGAATCCCTCTACCTTTCCAAGAGGAGCCAGGCACCCTAAAGGGGAAGAGTAGTCTGCACATATGTTTAGAGATGCACACTCGTATATACATACACATGCACAGACCATTAGTGCCAAGGCTCTTTATACACTCAGCAAGCCTACATACATTCTTCTACTGTATGTATATATATCTGTACTCTCAGACATAGCAGTTCAAATGCCAACCTGGGGAGTGTTTAGAGTTGCTGGATTGGGACCTAATTGGTTATGTCTGTTGCTATGAATATCTTTAGACCCCTCTAGTGGTAACAACTTTGTGGGCCACAGGTCCATCCAGACTAATGATAAGGTTTGTTTTTGTTTGGACAGGGCTGGTGAGGGCACAAGGGAAGAAAAACGTTGCGAGCTGATTCAAAGGGATATAGATAGAAAGTCAAGGAGAAGGTGTTTAAGAACGAGGTGTCCAGCCAAAGTTCTATTTCCTAAATAAATATGTTTTTTCTAGTGAAAAATTACCTAGAACATGTGGGGAGTGACGCTTTTCTCCCACCAAAGAAACCTCTAGTTCTAAAATAGTCTTGTTAGGTGTGTCTTTAAGAGTATGTGAATCCCACATTATTCAAAGAGCATGTTTTGTGTATTTCAGGAATGTGACCAGGTACATATTGACGATGTGTCCTCCGATGACAACGGCCAGGACCTAAGGTACAACATTGGTACACTTTGATTCTTTGTTCAAAGGTCAAAATAAAATGTGTCATATACTCTACTACCATCAATGGTGAAGCTGCTGGTCCTAACAAATTCTTCCTTTGTCTTTCTCAGTACGTATAACTTCAGCGCTGATGGTTTCCACGCAGCAGCGACCAGTGCCAACCTATGTCTGGCCACAGGTGTGAGGGGGGGAGTGGACTGGATGAGAAAGTTGGCCTTCCGCTACAGACGAGTAAAAGAAATCTACACCACCTACAAAAATAACGTCGGAGGTAATCCCCAACAAGCAGCGCCACTCTGCAGAAATTTGTCATGTAGAAACGGGTTTGCAGATGTACGTGCCCTCATTATGTGGGCGTTTGTGTGAGTGTCCACGTGTGTTCGCGTTAGTGTGTTTTAAAAAGCACACATGCCATACCACTTGGTCAGGGTAAATTTTGAAAATTTCAGTGGTATTTGGAGGGCTGGTCCAACCCAAACAATGTTACCCTGCGTTTCAGGTCTGCTGGGCCCAGCCAAAAGGGAAGCCTGGTTGCAATTGCGAGCAGAAATTGAAGCCTTGACGGACTCCTGGTTAACACTGGCACTGAAAGCACTAACATTAATCCACTCAAGGTAGGACTCCAGTGAGGAAAATTGTACCCAGTCCCATACCACACATATATAAACTCACATGTGGTGTAAATAAGTCAGCTCCATACTCCCAAGCCATTAAAGAAAACACAGCGCTTCGATTTGTCTTTTGGACAGGATTTGTGTTCTGATTTTGAAAGATAAGTGTGCGAAGAGATCTAACTTTAAAAAGGAGCTGAGGTCCAATCCATCATTGCAGGACATGTTTTAAACAACTGATACATTGCCGTGTCTTTATTTTCTGCACCCTGTGTTTTCTTTTGTCCTCCTTCACAGTGATTTAGAATGATGTAATCCCTTTGCTTTCCTCCTCTGTCTCTCTAATACAGGTCAAACTGTGTGAATATCCTGGTGACCACCACGCAGCTAATCCCTGCCCTGGCTAAGGTCCTGCTCTACGGCCTGGGCATAGTCTTTCCTATCGAGAATATTTATAGTGCAACCAAAATAGGTAAATACTGAATTTTGTATGTCATGCTTGAAATGTGTGATTTGAATCCTCTTGGACTTTCACTTCTCACAGCAATGTGAGTGTAAACATTAGCCCCTTTTACACAGCCTATTCAAGGCGGGGATGTTGCGCCGTTATTCCGCTTCGTTGTTCTGTATAAAAGGTACGAACGTGTGATGGGGGGCATTGTTGTTCCGCAATTAAGCCAGCAGCAGAGGTAGTCACATTGCCAGATCAATGTCTGTGTAATAGGGACAGCCAGCATGGCAGGACTACACACACTAGACGCCAATGCTGTTGTGTTACACGTCACGCCTCTGATTCTGGAACGCTATGCTAACACATGTTATCCAAAATCACACACAGGAGCAGCATGCCGGCTTTGTTTGGTTCAGTATAACAAAGCAAAGCCGGCATAATGAGGAGTCTTCTTTACAGTAATATTTTTTATTCTTTATTATTTATATATCTCTGTATGAAAGGGGCTAGCTAAGACACATGTGCTACCTAAATGATGGGACAGAGGCGTGGATGGGGTGGGATATTCAGTCAGCGGAGAGGATTGATGTTCTTCTATGAAGGAATAGGCCTAATCAGCCTGGGATTATTTTCTTGGAGCTGGGCCTGTGCTGGGCCTCCCCAGGCCTCTCCTGCTCAGTCTCTGCATATGAAACCACTTCTGCACATTTATGTCATTCCACAGAAACAGCAACCCCCCTCCTCCCATCTCCCCCCTTTTCCTCCAGTCCTTCCCCTTCACTGTTTCAAATGCAAAATAAACATCAAGCTTCACTCCTGCGCCATTTTCAGGCCCATCAGCACAGAGTTGGAGCAGCATAGCTCAGGGTTCTTCAGAGCGTTAAGCGTACTGGTTCTTCTAACCAGGTCCATACAAGAGTGATTTAGCTGATTTAAGTCCATTTGTCCCAGGTTTGGGGGGGGGACTGCAGAGTTAATGCTTTTCAGATTGTCTTTATCTGAAGGCTGATCTTATCACATCTCCGTGCTGAGCTCAAAGTGTTTACACTCTGGCCTATTTTGTGTGCGTGTGGTGTTTTTAAAAGGGCTCTTGTCACCCTGTGCCTCTGAATCAACTTGATGGTGTTTAGTGTGGGTCAAAAGTGTGTGTGTGCCTGTGTATCTGTTTGCATCCATGCAACGCTCCACTAACATTCTGCTGTCAACTCCTCCACAGGGAAGGAGAGCTGCTTTGAGAGAGTAATTCAAAGGTTCGGGAGGAAAGTTGTTTACATTGTTGTTGGCGATGGTGTGGAAGAGGAGCAAGGCTCAAAAAAGGTAAGAGTTCTGAGAATAATAGACAGCACATACTGTATGCACAGTAGTGAAAACATTGACTAGAAATACACAGAGTTAGGAGAAAAGATAATGTTTGGACTGGTAATTACTTTCTGTAAGGTCGAGAGTTCATTATGAATGCCTTCAGAACACAAAACATACCTGCCATACCTTCCCAAAGAAAGGAAACAGCGCTCGAGCTCTCCTCCTTAACAGTCTTGCTTTACTTTCGTTTGTTGATCCTCTTATAGGGCATCCAAGTACAAGAGAGAAAGTCTGTGGTGTGTAATCAGCGCTCTTCCTCCGCCATCTCAGGTTTACAGAGCAGGGGAGGGGAGAGATGGCATAATTATATATTCCTGCTTGGTGCCCTGAGCAGCGTGAATGCTGTATGTGTAATGCTAGACAGGCCCTTTCAGGCATGTTGAAGGCGCACCGTAAATAGAGCACGCATAAAAGAGACTTAAATCATTGTTGATGAAATTAGAATATTTACTGCAATGACAAGCCTGTTAGCACAAGATGGATAAAGAAAGGCCAAAAGCTGAAATCTCCCGTAGTGTTTCAGGAAACATGACGGTGTCTGTTCAGATGAATCTGACATCTGATTTACCCTTTTTATGCTACCTGTTGGCTCTTGCTCCACAGTTTGTGTATTCAGCATTTCTGCCAAGTTTGGGTGTAAACCGCGTGCAAGCCGCACGCAGCAAACATATTCATTAGCAAATTAATCAGCGGTCCAGGAGCATATTTCACTGACAGCAACAGTGAGCTGCAGTGTGTCAGGGTGAAGACACAGAGTTTCCCTTTGAAAAGCCTCCAGCTCCTTTTTCACCTGTTTCTCAGTAAACAATGAGTAGAAGCATGAGGACAGATGAAGAGTGATTAGGAAGAAGTAGCAACCTTTACCCTGGATAAATGTGTAAAGCAATAGCTCTGTATTATGAAAAGCGAGCACGCCCTGGGAATAAGGTCTTGAGGGATGATTGTGGAAAAAGATGCAAATATTTTTACTCAGTCTTGAGTTGTTGGAGTGTGACATTGATGGAAGGATAAGGCGTTTTTTTTCCCCCCGTCTGAGTGCAGCGAGTCCCACGACACGCCATGCGGTAAAAGGTTTCTGTGTCAACATCAGAGAGGACGTGAAATAACACAACAATTTCACCCGTCAGGAGGCCTCATATCAGACGTGACACTGTGTGGAACTACAAAAGCAAATGTCTGAAAGTTCTCTCGGCCCTCATTCCTTCACCCTAACCTGAGAAAAATCCACAATCCCTGAAACAATTCTGCCTTCAGTTATTACCATCGCCTGGGAGAGACGGCAGAGATAACATCTCCAGCTTTTAAACTTAAAAGCAAAGACAATTTACAAAACAAAAAGCAAAGAGCTTTTTAAGGGTCAGTGCAGGCTCTCCTAAGCGGAACATATGCCTGGGAGAGGCCATACCTTTGATAAGGGGAGGGTAATGGGCTCCGCACACTGAGGAGCTGAGGACTCTACCTGACAAGCTCCTTTCATTCTCTGCGACTCAGGTTTCTCCTCTGTCCTCTTCTTGGGAACAACAGCTCATTTGCACTGTCCTAAACACACACTCACAGGCAGGAGATTCATTCAAAAACACTGTGGGGAGTTTATTTCTGTTGAGGTTGAAGACAGCTATTGGATTGGTTTGGTGGTATAAAGCTACAACTTGATGCAGCAGAGAAATTAGTTAGAGGTACAGATGTGCTATTTGGCTGCATAGACTTATGCACAAGGGAGCAAGAGGAGCAGTCGGGGTGTATTGTTGAAATGATTGCTTTTCCTTGTGAATGAACCAGACTTTCTTTATTTATTGTATGTATTAGCTGCAGTATAAAGCAGAAAATCTTCTCAGTGCTTCTTGCAAGCACTAGAAAATAATGCAGGACCACAACTCACTATTATTTTAATTATAGATTATTTTTCAGATTAATCAGATTAATAATTAGCTGTTAAAACATCATAAAATAGTGAAAAGGCTCTGGGAAATTGATGACTGCTTGTTTTGTCCAACCAACAGTAAAGATATGGAATTTACAATAATATAAAACAGAGAAAAGCACATTTGAGAAGCTTGCAAGTTTGGCATTTTGTTCCATAAATAAATGAAAAAAGAAATGATAAATTAAAGGTTTTCAACTGACCAGTTGATTAATTGACTCATTATTTTAGCACTAAAATAATGTAGAGAATGTTTTTCTATGTTTTAAATAAAATTTGATATAATATGATTCCACTTTTTTTTACTCTTCCTACAGCACAACATGCCCTTCTGGAGGATCTCCAGCCATTCAGACCTCATGGCCCTCCACCATGCTCTAGACCTGGAGTACTTGTAGCACTACACTACCACCGTACACCCTGCTCCGCCTCAGCACACCCTGCAACCTTTCACCTCCACCCTCCAGCCCTGTCCCACGCTTGCCACAGACCCCACAGCTCAGAAAAGGCCCCCCTGTGCTACCTGGCGTCTGTCTTCCACTACACGGGAAGAAAAGAAGAGGAGAATGGAGAGAAAAAAAAAGGCTGAGCACACGGTTAATGTGCTGACATACGGTCACACTTTGTCTTAACCCTAAACTTTTTTTTTTTTTTTTTTTTTTCTGGAAGCGAAGGAGAGAGGTGAATTTACGGCGCTGCAGCTGCTTGCCCTGGTTACTGTGAATTGGCTGCTTTCTGAAGCTGTCAGAGTGTTTTACGGCCCCCCTGTTTGTGCCGGGACTCTGTCAGGGTTCACACCTGTGAGGAGAGCAGAGCTACTGATGGCCTCGCCCGCCTCACCTCACCTCGCCACAGAACTCAGCTACAGTAAACCCCAGGCCCACAACTACTGGTGGTGACATTTCTTCGTCCGTCTAGCTCTTTGCCCCTTCTGCCCCTCACCTCCCCTTTATTGCTGTTCCTTATCTGTCAACCTACTTTTCTCTCGGCCTCCCCCCTCCGTCATGGGACAGAAAGACAAAGCGACTGCTCCTCTGTTAACCGTCGGCCTGGGAGTCCTGTGCTTCTTATTTATGAACGAAGACTTTGTGAGTGGCACCGTGCCACTGAGAAGGTACCTCGATGACAAAAGACTCGTGCCTTTTACAAAGTACTATTGATTTCCACCACAGCAAGAGGAAGGCGTTTATGGAAGAAACAAAAAAAAGGGGTTTTCTAATAATTTAAGAAAATTACAAAAAACTTTATTTACAATGCTGAGACAATCGTGTACAGAGGAAATCTTTTTTTTGTGTGTGTAAGTTTGTAATCACTGGACTATTCCTTCCTATATTCATTTAGGTACGTGCTCTTGAAAGGTGGCAATGCTTTTTCATTGAAGTAAAAAAAAAAAAAAAAGGCATCCCATCGCACATACGTAAGCTTGTGCAACGCCTTAAAGTGTTGATGTGTTCAAGTTTTGTTCAGTAAACAAATATGTAGATAATGGGATTTTGTGATAAATTGTTTTGTCAAGACCAAAAGCATGGATGTCAAGTGTCAATGACCTTTCATTTGATTCTGTGATGTTTCTCGTCCTTACAGGAAACTTCATTCACATCTTTATATAGCATAACAGGTCTCCTCTATTGCAAGTCCTTTTTAGACTCATATTTCAAAGGGAAAGAGGTATTTGTTTTTTTAGTTATTCAGAAAGGTAGCTCACAACTTGTGTCCTTATGTCATTTCACCAGCTTGCAGCCCTGACCCCACATATTTGGAAGTAAACTTAATTCTGATAAGGGTTTTGGATTCGGCATGGAAGTGAGAAAACTCACAAATTTCCTGTCTCCCAAGAGCCATTTTAACAACAAATTTGAATAAATCTGATATTTAAAAAAGCAGACTTGAATAGGTTTTATTATCTTTTATACAAGCACTATAACAAAACTCTTGTACAGCAAGCGTAATTTTGTATGATGTAGTGTTTTTATTTGACGTTGAAAATACATTCTGTGCCCCTCTTTGAAATAGCTGAAACACATGAAGCCCTTTTCTTAGTGCTTCTACATCTGTGGATGGGGAAACCATAATTAACGTTGAGAGAAAAGCCACTAACTTCGAGGGGTTTGTGAACATACAGGACATGTGCTATCGACTGTGAATTTCTTAAACAGAAACCAACTTGTTGTGTTTCTGATTTTCCCTCCTTTGCACATGATCACTGTTGGCCTTTACATTTCAATTCGGATCCCTGTCCTCCCTATCCCTCGCACCCCAACCCCCACCCCACCCGCCCTCCAACCCCCGTCCCCCCCCTCCTTTGACCACATTATGTGATCTTTTCAAAACAACTTCTCCCCTGCACTCCGGGGTATCTACATATTGCTGCTAGGTCAAGGTAATGGTAGGTAAATAGAGGAAATGTTTTATAGATTCATACAGCACGCTTTTTTTTATTACGTTGCAATCATTAATGCAAACTGGAAATACTTTACAGTACATGGGCCTCATTGTGAAATGCAAAAGATTGTTGTGTCTGCAAAATATGTGTACAGATGTTTTTGACATTATTATTTGATTGTGTTTAAATTAATAAAACTGATTTGTGAACTAGTACATGTTGCTCTCTTTTTGTTTTAAACTATAATACAGTACTTTTCACAAAATGTCATCATAAATAGAGAAAATACTTGGTGATTAATACATGATTAGATATTTGAGGAATTAAATTATGTCAAATTTGTGTCTCAAATGTAGAATTTAGGTGTAAAACAATTGAAACAATTAAAGATTGATATTTTTTTATCAGTGGAAAAAAGTTTTGAGGTCTGGTTAAACTTTTTTAACATCCCATTGTGTTATTAATAATAACACCATTATCTGCCCCCAGTGTCCTGAGACTGACACTGATGTCACAGGCCTTGACCACTAATCCTACCAGGAAGCAAATAGAAACCGGAGCTGGCACAAGTCTAGGCCAAACAACATCACATACCCACATGCTAATCACATTCTTTAAATCCTCACAATAGCTGCAATAAAATACTTTTTACATCATGGCTACATCTGAATTACAGGCATGCTTTTGTGACTCTTCTGGAATAACTAACGTGACTTCTTAAAATAATGCAAAGGTTCAGTATTTTTGTGGTTGCATTTCTATTAATTGGATGTTTTTTTCTCAGAAGAGTCTCATAAATTTCAATTTTCATTTTATCGTGAGACAATACTGGATTTTCATGACAGCGAACTACATGCGTCATACATTCTTGAGGCTCCTGAAGCTGAGCCGACGCTCAGCCCAACATTTGTAATAGTCCTATCTTTATACCGTAGTGTATGTTTGTAGGAGAGTCCATGCATAATTTACAGATATCAAAAGACTCCCAAGTCATAGAGAGCTGAGTTAGTTTAAATAACACATGAAAAATATTTATGAGGCTGATTTTATGAGGTGGTCACAGCTAAGACAGTCCAGCATGTACCACTAGCCTGGATAGGGAAGAAAGTGTCCGGCGTCCAAAACCACATTGGAGCATTAAGCATGCATGGAATTTTATTTAGAGCCGCACGAACCGTTTAATATCCAGATCAATTATGTTTTCAGATGGAGTAGGAGCGATGGCCAGGGTGAGGCGTGTATGTCTGCCAGACTGGACAAAGCAGTCGGGCTGCTACCGCCGGAATGCACCGGCACAATGACCCTTAATGTGCTTTTCCCACTTCCGAACAGCTGAAAGACTAAGTACTGTCTGAGGTTCTGACTGGCTGTCGCTCTAGCAGAAAAGTGCTGCTCTCTCTGCAGTGTAGAATAGACGTCTGTTCTCTTTGATAAGTTTTCCCGATGCTCTGAGACCTGGCAGAAAAAGTCAGTCGCAACCAGACCAGACATTTCGTGAAAGAAAGAGTGGGTGTTGTGGCATGTCGGCCAGCCGCTCTGGCTTCTCGCACAAAACAGAAAGGAATAAAAATACGAGCAAGATTGTGTCTGTTTGGCCTGTGTCATTCACCTGACTCACAGTCCTGACGGATTTTCTGCGAGATCTATCATCTTTTGATGCGGCGGCTGCTTGATGAGCATGTCATGTGCTTGCATTTGTTAGATATAGGTGTTCCTGTGCTTTAATCAGGCTTTACAGTAACCGTGTAATTCTCAAGAGGCCTGCTCTTCACTGAACTCCCATCAACCCCCCCCCCCGGCAATAAAGGCACCATTACCTAGCAGGTCCTCTGTTGGGCATTCCTCACCAGGACGTCCCAGCAAAGCACCCGCCCTCCATAAAACTGTACTGCAATAATAAACAACGCCATTGGTGATTTACGACCTTGCCCAGACAGTGATTTCATGCAGATTTCCATAGAGGGGGCCTCTGACGGTGCATCACAATTGAACTAATATTGTATTACATGCATATCAAACTCCCCCAAAAAACCTGATCTGCCACATCTCTTTTACGAGCAGGAAGCCTATTAATAGGCCTGTGTTCTCCTCTTGGTGGCTAGTGTGTCTCAAGTTAGGGGAATTTGTCTCTGTAGCGAGCAGATGTCCACAGATTGAGACAATAAGGGAGAAAAGGGGAGGGGGATTAGACACAAAGCCTCCATCCTTAGCAGAGCTGCAAGGAGTTTCTGCTCAATCAAAGAACCAGAACGGCACGCTATTAGGTTGTTTCAGTCTGTGTTTCCTTATTCTTGGTTTGGCTGATGCTGTTTGTCTTGAGGCAGGGTAGACAAACCCGCTGTCGCTGATTGCAGCTCCTCCTCCAGTGGTTTTAAGATGAAGAAGGCCTCTGCTGGGCTCAGTTTCCCCCTGGCAGGCAGCGAGAGTGACAAACCTGTTGTCATGCTGTGGCGGGTGATGGTGCTAAACTAGGCCCTTTGTTTACTGTTTGTTTATTTCTCAGTTACTGGGATTTGACAGGCAGAGTAGGGTAGGGACAGCTGGTAATCAGGAAGCTGTGGATGCCAGGGATCCCAGCCAGGAGTGTCAACTCCGAGGGGCCGGGCGTCCACAACTATGCTGGTCCCACACAGATGAGGCATTCCCAAGTGATTCTAGACTGTGACATCGCTATTCATGTGCATTGGTGGGGAGTTTGAGTATGATTGGTCTAAATAAGATTTGGTCAACGGTGTTAATGGACTCACAGAGCAGGTTGTGTCTTTTAGAGGTCAGCGAGGGTTAGCTAGACACACATACACATTCAGGCACCCACAGGACGAGGACAGGGTTTGTTCTATTTGCCATGTATTGTATTAGGGTCTTCTGGCATCTAGTATTGCAAATTATGTTATTTTACCAGAAGTAGTTTTGACAAACCCCATGCTGTTTCAATAAAGCAATGATATACAGTGGAAGCCATTGCAGGAGTCTCTCATCATGCATCTATCCTACACTAGCTCAGCAGTAGTACGCAATCTATTCTTGATTAAATATCATAAACCAGAAACATCTTGAAACTTAACTCTTATGTCTGCCAGTCATACATGAGGTATTAGTCTTTTTGTGTTCTGATTCCAGAACAATTTGAAAATTTTCTAAATCGCTTTTTTTTTGGAAGTTGATGTAGTGCAGTACTTCCCTGCTGTGTGCCTCCTACAAAGAAAAAAAAAATCTTGTACCAGCTTGTAACAGCTGCTGGTACTGAAGTTCATTCGCTGAGCAAATTCGGCAACAAAGGCACACTTTCACATAACCTTTCACCACAGCTCATAACCACTGCAGGGCTGTAGTGTTTGAGTCGTTACGGGAGTGACGGCGTTGCCAGGGCTGGAGCTGGAACGATGCTCACTGTCTGCCCGACCACACCGCAGCTCCACCTGCATCTGTGGTCAAACACACACACACTCCCTCATATTTACTGGGCCCACCACACCACTCCATATGAAGGTGAGTGGCAGAGATTTATATGGCAAGCTAAGGCCACCCCACGACAGTGAGCGCAAGTGTGCACGTGCATGACTGCTTAGCTAACTCAGAGCTGCAAACTACTGTGTCCCTGAGGGTTTATTTGGCTGCTGTGGCCCCTTCAGACCTCCCTGTATGCTGGGTGTGTGAGTATGTGCATGGTGTTTACGTATATGTGTGTTTGTGTGTGTTCAGTAAGTGTGTGTGTGTGTGTGTGTGTGTGTAAGGACCTCCCTCTCGGGTGTTAATTGGGCCGGCTCTCCCCAGTTAGGTCTCGGACCCGGGCCAAGCTCCCTCTCGTCTGGCAGGAGAAGGAGCCTCTCAGCCAGTTTAATAAACTCGATGTCATCCGGTTAATAAAACAGCCTCGCGTCCCACCTTGGCTTGTTTTTGCTCGATAAGTCATGGGTGATGTTTTCTTTCTCCTCGCATATTTTTTCTATAAGTAGAAATGAAGGAAAGGTGAACCCCGTTTCATAGGTAGGCCGTATGTTCTCGCTCATTAGATTTTTTTTTCCCTCCTTGTCCTGATACTCTACTCTCTTTGCATAGGCCCTGAAATATTATGGTGAAGATCACTCATTCAGATGATGACTGAAGCTAAGACTACAAATATATCATGCTTTTACCACTTTTACCTATGACCTTCTACTTAAGGAAATCATTTCAATTTGGAGAGAAAATTACAAATATTACATCAACATTTTTTGATCATGGTCAAATTAAAGTCCTTTATCAGTGTAGAGTCCAGTTCCATGGGCCAACGTATATTTACTTTTAGTCTAGATCCACTTCATCAAAGCCCTGAACCACAGGCCAGACTGTGACGTGAATGTATTATAAATGTGTGTTCGTATGCACAGGCATATTTTCAGCAAACTTTCCCTAGATATAACAAATGATGTGACAACATCCTCATATATTCGTATGGTTGTTTCACCGAAAAACATGTTTTCTCACTTACCCCTAGAGGCATCTAGGCTTGCGGATTTTTTTTTTTCTTAACCAGGTTTGGAAGGGCCAGGCCCTGAGATTTCTGCTCCCTCCAAAAGGAGAGAGTCGAATTTTAAAAACCATTGTTAAAATTATATTTGTAAAAAAATTAACAACGACACTTTCCAAAAATAGTGTTCTCATTAGTCTGGATAATCCACAGAGCATGCTGTCAACAGGTTTCAGGTAGAAAGTAGAAAAGAGGTCTGTGGATTGTCCAGAATACCCTGACATGTTGCTTTTGAAATTTTAAAATGTATCTTCAAATCTCTGACAAATGAAAATCCATTAGCTTCCATTATATTGTGGTGACAGAAATCTCAGAGATGGGTACCTCAAAACCTGGTCACATAAAACCAAAGCTATTTGCATAGCTAGATAACGAGGTACAGGGTTGATTTAAAAAAAAAAAATGTCAATTTGGTAATCAACCCTTTAAACAATACAGGAACCAAGAGACCCATGTGAGTGTTGTTTAATGCCACTGTTCTATTGCTCTTTTGGCATTTTCTCTATGGTCTGACTCTGTCTCTTGAGCCAACACTGCCCCTGTAGGAATGTTAATGTCTCGTTCCAGTTGGCTGAAATGGTTTCTTTGCTCTGCCTCTGTCCGGGCAGGGGACACAGAGGGGATGGAGGGGCAGCGCAGGGCAAGGAGCCACTGGGACAGGAGAAAATATTCTATATCCTGGGTGACTCCGCTCTTCTGGGGGATTACAAAGGGTTTAACTGGCGGATGAAGGAGAGCAAAGTGGTAAGTGACATTTCTGGTCTGGGAATATGGCAATCAGCAGCGTGGAGCCCCGCCAAGTCTCCTGGCCTGGCCAGAAAATGCTAAAAAGGCTTGGGAGAATGTAAACAAACGCAGCGCTGGCTAGCAGTGCGGGAGGGGAAGGGAAGGGAAGGGAAAGAGGGGGGCGTCCAGGGGGACAGATCTGTTAACCATCAGTGGCTGCGTTTCATCCTGCCGCCCCTCTCCAAACCCTTCAAGGGAGGCTTTGTGTACCTGCTCCGCAGACAGGAGCTGGGAATTTGGGGAACAGGAAACCGAGGCTCCCCCCCCCCCTTCGCTCCTTCCCCACACCTCACCCTTCCCCTATGCCCCCAGCTGCCCCCAACACACACACACACCCCACATTCACCCCCTGCTATGCCCTCTCTCCTTCACCACCCCCTGCTCACTCTCTGCCCTCTGATTGCTCATACCTCTTCCCTGAATAGGCATGTTGTACAGTATCTAAACACACATTCACACACATCAGTGCTACTGCCAGGTAAAGTTGATAAGGGGACATTGGCTTGTCTCACTGCTGTTCTCCCAGTTTCAAAGCGGGTTGAATATTTTGTTTTATGATCTCACTTTGAGCTTAATGCTTTGAGTTGCACCGCAGCCAACTGTAGTTGCCACTCAGCTCAGATATGAATGTACAAAGCTCACATATAGGCCTAATAGAACAGGTGCAGGGGTATTTAAACCTTAATCCATAATTCATGATTCTTCCTCTGAACCTCAAGCCCTGAGAATTAGAGCATTGACAGAGTTCACTGTGTTAATTGTTTCAGTTAGTTCATGAGCTGCACAGGACTGTTCAGCCAAGCAGCCTACGCCAATTCACATCAGCACGTAGCATACTAGAAGGATATTATTCTTGACAAAAAGCTGCTAGGCCGATTAGTGTTACAGTAGAAAGGTTAGCATGAGAGAATGAAAGAAAGTTCAGTGGAGGTATGCACAGTATGGATGTGCAGCAAAATGAAAGTTTGAAATGATGACATAATGAAGATGTTACAAAATCCGACAGTACAACTGCCAAACCCCTCCCCTGAACAGTGATCTAATAGTGAACAGTCTAATCTAATAGTTTAGCAACTGTTACTAGGCACAGCAGACCTAACCTGTGTGTTGCTTGTCCAAGTATGTTTTTCCAACAGTAAGCATCGCATTGGGATTATTTTACAACAAAAAAACATTTCACCTGTTTTTACTGGTTTACATGATGACTTTTTGTATGGGACATGATGGTTTAACCTCAGTCTTTTAGTATGGCATCATCATACACACATTTAAGCTCCCTTTACTGGGTTTTCATTTTAAAACAAATCAACTGGAAAAATCAAAAAGTCAGTTGGAGACAAAGTTTTCAACTAACTCATAGAGTTACCATTAGCTAATTAGCTAACACTAGCTAGTAACAATCATCATTTCAGCTGCCAAAATCAATAGTTGTTGGCTAGAAAAGAGAATCCTGCTTTTTGTATACTTCTATGTGAAGTTGAAAACCTGTTGTTTCAAAAATTACAACAAATTTAAAATAGGAAATCTGCAACTATTATCCCTTAAAACTGCATATTTGGCGTACCACAATGGAAAGCTTGACAGGCGTAGCAACAGGGAGCAGCTCTTATTGATGGGTCAATTGCCCTGGAATATCAAGAAATCCAAATATGTTGAACAAATCTTCTATACATATAATGTGCATTATCATCAACTAAAGCCTCATAAATTAGGTTAAAGTTAAATCAACACCCCAGTGATAGTTTCTTATGAAAAATGTAACATTATTAGCTTTAAGTAGCATCTTTTGCAAGGCTACTGTAATGTCCTTATTAGTCCAAGCCAAAGAAGCTGGCCTGCTGTCTGTTCGTTTATGCGCAGAGAGATGAAGAGCAATACTCATCCCCTGGCACTGAGTTGACACAGATCATAAAGGCTTCATTGTGAATGCTGACTTGTCTCCCACTATGCTAAATTAAAAAATGGATGTAACCTAATACGGGATGGTAGCGGCGATAAGATCTGGAGTCGGCCCGTGTCCCTGCAGGCCCTTCTCCTCCTCGCTACACCACAAGGGAAGGCAGCACAGTGACAAGAGGTGTTCAGGAAGCAGTGAACACCCTGCAGATCGACAGATAATATTTTTTTGGCAAATAAATTCATTCCTGAACCTTAAATTACATTTACACCTCCCAAAAAGATGTCTGTGCTTGAAGCCTGAGGCAGTGTTGGTCTGACATGGAGGGTGGGGGGAAAGAGGACGTGCAAGGTGTTAGCTGACGGCAGTCCCGGGCAGTAAGCTGTCTATATGTGTGCGTGTGTGTGTTTGCGTATGGATGCATAAGTGTTTGCAGCATTGCATACATGCATGTTTGTGTTTTGTATGTGATTAAAGAACGTGTGAGTGATTGTAATCAGCGGTTAGCGTGTGTATAATTCATGTACTGTATCACTCTACTTATTTGTGGACGTATATGTGTGTGTGTGTGTGTTTGTGTGTGTGTGTGTGTGTGCGTGTGTGTGTGTGCGTGCAGATAGAGACTCACTCTGCAGCACCATGACAACAGTGGGGCTGTCTGATCCTCTCTCTCTAATTGTCTGTGACCTCGTAACTGGAGACGCACTCTCAAGGCAGGAGGAGGGCCTTTCACACGGCAATCACTTTTGGATTTGTCTTCTATGCGACTCCTGAATACCACTGCCAAATAGAGGTGTGTGTGTTTGTGTGTCTGTGTGTGTGTGTGTATGTGAGTGGATGTATATGCAGGTGTGACCGCTTCTTTAAATTCAAACTGCTTCCGATTGGCAGTGAGGTACAATACATGAGAGTTGAACAGGTATGTGTGGATTTGACGCCGAGGTCATATCATCATTGTTTGTTAGCATTTGATGTTCTTTAATAAAGGACATACATACCATTATTACATACTTGATTCATACCTATGCCATAGTTTATATTTATAACACCATCATGTCACATGTAAAATTAGCAAATACAAAAAAATTGAGAGAGAATAAGGAAAAGTAAGACAATAGAAGTCACTTTCCATTCCATTCATGCCCCCATCCACAGGTGAATTAAGGTGAAAGTTGTGATTTCACCTAATAAATCAGTTACATCAACTTCATTTTTTGCTATTGGAGATTTAATTAGCTTTTATTTCTTTTACCAGCTGTGTATAACAAGATTTAACTGAAAATATACCACAAAGTTTTTACTTTTTTGGCGCAGTGACTTCTAAATGTACAAAATGTCCATGAAAAATTGATTTCTCTTCAAATTTTAATGTGAATACCTGAAACCAATCCACAGTGGTAACAAACAATAAGGCTTCTGTATGCTTAGATAGTGGAAGTAATTGATTCCTACATTATACTTTGCAGGCATGCTTTCCAGGGAATCCACTCTCTTCCATCTCTTCACTGTCTGTCTGTCTGTCTTTCCTCCATCTGTCTGCAGAAACCGGGCTGTTCTGATGTCTCTGTTGTGTTCCACCATAAAGGGGCCTCAGTAATGGCCCCTGTCACACACAAAGGTATTAAGGCCTAAAGCCTCTCTCTCTCCGACGCCACTGGCAGATGGGCCAGGGGAATAATTTGATTTGGTATTTTATGCTGGAAAAGAGCCTTTCTTCCCAAGCCACATTTGCGCTTGGCTTCTCCTCAGCTCCGCAGCCCCCTGAAAGACTTTACATGACATTAACACATTTCAGAGAGCATTACGGCTTGAAAAGAGATTTGTCTAGACAAAGACATGGTTTATTTGTAGTTAAAGCTTCATTTCCTGCCTGTTCCTTCTCCTGCACTCTCTCCCTGCACCTTTACCCTCCCCGCTGCCGCCCCTCCTCCCTGCGTGACTCCTGCCGGCGCACAATGGTTGGCGCCCTGACAGGTAAGAGGATTTCAATTAGTTTACCTCGGAGAGGGCCCTGCAAAACGTGATTAATGAAAGCAATTAGTCTCTGTCATGTCTTCAGCACACTCCTGCTAAATCACCGGTCTGCTCCTCACTGACGCTAAGAGCAAATTACATCACCCAGATCCTCTCCCTCTCTGCCTCTTTATGAGCTCCCCACGTCTCTATGAAGAGAGTAGCGGAAAGGAGAAAAAAGAGAGAAATGAAATCCAGCTGATACCCATGTGTGTATTTTTTTTTCTTTTTACTCTTTATGAGTGTATCCCATAAACAATCACAGTTTCTAAAGAACTGTGATAAATTTTAAAGAAGAGTAATACTCATCTTTTTGACAAATGCTATTCAAAGACTTTTTGGCCACTGCTACCTAAAAATGAACTATGTTAAAGTGAGAAAAACAAATGCTCTGTCTGTCTGTGTGTGTCCTGGACTGACTAATAATATTCAGCAGTGAGTGTGTGTGTGTGCGTTTGTGTGTGTTTGTTAATGAGCAGTAAATTAATCAGGGGCCTGGGTTTTGCTCCCTTGATTACAGCAGCATGATATACAGCATCACCCATATGTTTACGCTTTGTAAATGTACTTTCCTCTCCGTAACATCATAAAAGTACATACACATTTATAAACTATAGTGGGATTTATGAAGACATGTTTTAAACTTTTGGGCTTCAAAGTGTGCATATGTTATGGGCTTCTGTCACGGAACTACAGAAAGTCTCAACCTGAGGAAAAAAAATCAAATCAAATAAAAGGGAATTTACTGAGCCATAGATAAAGTTCTGCTAGCTGCAGGCTGGGTGGACCTCAGCCAACAGCAATCACTGCCCACCAGGAGGGATTCAGCCCCACCTGCTTCAAAACCATTGCATGCAAGCTTCTTCTTCTTCTTGCAGTTTTTGCTCGTGTTATATATTTATGTCACTATCTCACCGCTCCCACCCACCCACTGTCTCTCGCACTCTTTTACTGTCTCTCTTTCTCTGGCGATTTGACTTTGTCTGTGTCCTGATTTATCAAGATTTCTCAACTTTTAAAGTGTCAGAATAATTAATATTATATCTCCATTTGTGTATTATTTTCTATATATCAGCTTGACTTTGGAGGTATTTCCAACTATTCTTTCATCACAGCAGCAACACCTTTGGCTGCTGTGCTGTAAGTTCTTTCACAGTAAGTTGACATGGGATCGGCTGTCTTGCATCAGTGCTGAATTTACATAGATGTGTTTTCTTCTTATGTGTCACTTGTCTTCCATGTGTCCATTCTCAAGAAAATGTCTTTGTTATGTTGTTAATTGTGGCAAAGGAATAGTTTAATATTTATGGAATTTTGATTATTTCATAGACTTTATATGAAAATGGACGTAGCAGGAAGAGTGATGTCACCCATTGGTTTGCATTGGAGCTGGTTTAAAGATTTGCAGCTTATGGTCAGTAAAATCTTTTCCTTTTGGAGCCACGACATTCCAAATAAGAGCGTGCCCTTCACCCTCTGAAAACACGCCCCACTACCTTGGACTGAAGCGAACGTAGCGTACTGGGAACACTAAGCGGTGCACGCTTTAGCTAAATTATGCTAACAGGGCAGGTATCGTAATCAAGTCACATTAAACTTACCAAAGTATAGAAATAGTTGAGAAAATCAATACCACTCTCATATCTGTATGGTCAATATGAAGGTGGAGCCAGTAGACGGTTAGCATAGCTTAGCATAAAGACTGGAATCAGGGGGAAACAGCAAGCCTGGCTCTGTCCAAAGGTAAAAACATTTGAAGCTCAAAATTGAACACATTATATCTTTGTTTCATCCGTACAAAAACCAAAGTGTAAATACAACAAGTTACAGTTTTGCAGGAGTTATGTGCTTGAGACTCCAGGAAGTCACTGCTCCCAGCCAAGAAATAGTCCAATTTATAACCCCAAAACTGTAACTTGTTGTTTTTACACTTTTGTTTTTGTACAGATTAAACAAACAAGATGAGTGAATTAGTGACGTCTATCCTACAATATGAAAGTGAAGTGAAGTAACTTCCTTGAAAAGAATAAGGAACATGAAAAGACAAAATAGCACATTTCAAACTGTCAAATTTAACAGAACTAAAAAATCTCTTTTACATGCCAGTGATAGTATATACCAGTGTGTGTTTTCACCTTCAGACTCTTTACTACTTCAGTAGAAACTCCAAGTAAGGCCTTGTACGCATTGTTCCCTTCACCTCATCAGTGCTGAAATCATACAAAAACAGCCTTTGCTCTTCTCTGGTTTGATTGTTTCATTATCGCTTCATAATCTCTTTAAAGGGGAGTTTTGTATTGGTTGGCATGACTCGCAGACAGACTGCTCTAGAAGTTGGGCTTATTTTATCATCAGTGCAATTTTGCTCATCATTAAAACACATTTCTTAATAATCTCCATAGAATTGTTTCATCTGGCAAAAGGTTAATCTCCTAAATCCTATGTTGGCTTGTTTGAAGCCTTTGGAAAGGTGTGCTGGGGATGATCGGGCTTGCATATTTTGATGTGATCCTATTTCTTCATTTCCTGCGCTGGCTGGGAACAGAGGAGCAGCACAGGCTGTAGCTAGACCAGACGTTCTCCTTTTCTCGCTCTCTTCCTTTCCCGTTCGTTCTCTTCCTCTCTCGCTCTGTCAGTCAGATGGAGGATACCAATTTCGCAGGCTCGTTCTGATTGGAAATGGGATGATTGGAGGTCTGGCATCCATCCCGGCCTGTCTGCTCTGCTGTTTTACGCACTGAGGCCGAGTCCACCTTTTTACACTGTGTTTTCAGACTGATACACATTCCTGAGCATGTCTATATGCGTGTGTGTGTGTGTGTCTGTGTGTCTACACTGCATGTTTGCATGTCTATCTGTAGCAGTTCTCTCATGTGCCAGGGCTTGTGAGCAGCCTGCTCCTTCCTGTAAAGCTTGAAATGGAGGCTGCCTTGTCAAGCTGTCATGCTTCAGGACAGTAATATCTGAGGTCCCCCCCCCCAGCCTCTCGCCCCATCAGTCAGAAATGCCAGAAATCACCGCACACACACTCGACTCTTTCCCTCTCTATCTGTCAGTCTTTTTCTCTCTCACTCCATCCCTCTCTCGTTGTCTAAGGTTTTCCTGTCACACAGCCAAAATCTAATTGTTCTAAGCTCTGTCAGCCTCCAACACTTTGATATTTTTCCCAGGCTTCAAAAGAGCACGGCAACAATAGGCTTGTGACTGCAGGGCACGCCAAGGTAGCCAAGGCTATATTAGTTATCACGTCTTTATGTCTTTATGTCGCTGGCATGGCTCGGAGACTTTTACTGAGCGGAGGAGGGTGTTTCGGAAGGAAGCAGACTTGTTAGTGGTTTCTCAGGCGACTTGTTCGATGCCCCGGGATATTTTTTGGTTTACGACAGACTTTCCGATACCAGCTCAGGTAAATATCAGGGCGTGTATGGTATCAAAGCTCAAAACGTTGCCGTGTCTGCTCTGTGTTAATGGAAATGTTGAGGTTTCTGTAATTGGCACTGTCTTAATGCGTGTAATTTTTACACATTGTTACACACCCAACCACAAGGCCCAGCCTGTATTTAAGGGTCTGGGATGATTAAGCCTGTAAAGGAGAGACGGGATCAGATAATTTGTTACAGATTTAACCTTGGCAGCAGTTTAGTAGAACTGTATGATACAGCATCAGAGAGACGTTTACCTTTTAATTTCTTTTAACAAAACCTCCAGTCAAACCCTGTTTCCTTGCTCAGTAAAAACTGCCAATTTACAGCATTTTGAATGAAAGACTGCATCAAAAACTGAACCTAATCTGAATGCCCTGATTTCCCCCCCCCCCCCATGTTTCTACATCAAAACTGAACTTGAGCTCCACTGTATGTGTTGGAAACTTTCCAACAGGGATGAAAATGAAAACAGGAAACACTCAAAATATTCACTTTTTTCTGGGGTTTTTTTCTTTTTGACTGAAAAAGAACATTTAAAATGTGTTTTTAACAGTACCAACCTAATTTTGAATCAGATATATCACACTTTACAATCTAGATACATCCCTGTTGTTATTCAATTACTTGTAATGTAATTCTGTCAAGGGAACTAGCTCTTGACAACAATAAGCATTAGATTGTGTTACACTTTCCAGTGTTTTACTCCACATAACATTAGTTCACTTTTCACACAACAGTGATCCAATTTCTATGTTTCTCTGTAACAAGTATTGTTTAGTGTGGAGGTTGCCAGCAGCAGGTTAGCACCTACTCAGCCCTGCTAACATGATATGCATTCACCTCCATGGGGGATATGCTCCACACGTTCTATTTATGGATGCTGAGTAAAATGACACCTCAAACCCCTCTGTCTGAAAAAAAAAAAAGACAGAGACCATTATCATATATTACATGCAGGACAGATTGGGAGAAGAGATGGAGAAGCAGGCGTCAGACATGCAATAGTCCTACCTGATGTAACAACACTGATGGTCCAATACATCAACCAGTTAAGTATGTTGATTGAGATTTATCTCTGAGGACAATAAGGAGGAAACGTCTCAGCTAATAAGGGTTAATCTGAAACATACACATTGTCTTAAAACGGTTACATTTTTGGTACTCAGCAGTACATACAGCTGCTCCTGCTCGTGGACGCAGTACAAGCTTTACTTCCTGCTGGATGGCGAGAACAACAAATGAAAAAGCTTTCGTGAACTCAGTAGACACAACTGGCATTAGAAAAAAGCAAAACAGAAATTTAAAGGAAAACTTTGACACATTTGGAAAAAATACTTATTCGCCTCCTCGCCTGCTGGCTTTAGCTTCATATTTAGCATACTTTCATGATATCGCTATCAATCTTTCCATCTTACTCTCAGCAAGAAAGCTAAATGTCAGACTATGCTTTTAAAGAAATATTAGTATTTATTGCATTTTACGTCTTATTTTTATAGTTTGACCATCATTTGGTTATGATAACATCAAAACTGTGATGGGGCAAGAAACACTAGTGTTCAGACAGACCAGTTGTAAATAAGGCAACAGTTAACCACTTTATTTGGAGTTAAACCAAAAGTGAAAGTATCCGAAATGTTGGTATTAATCCCAAATGAACAGGAAAACTGTGAGTGCACAATTATGGTGAGTACAGTAAAAGTTGAGCAGAGAAGTCAAACAGTAAATTGTGATGGATGTTTACAACTGAAACTTTACTGTTTGATTTTGTTTTGTTTTGTTTTTCACATAAGTGTTCCCTGTCCTGTCAGACTTCTCTTTAGCAAAGAGAAGCAATAAACTTTGTGAGTACAATCTTTTTTTTAACCACCAGTAGAAATAACAACCCAAACTGCATTGTAGTAAAACTGAAATTTTCTTTAAAAATATAAAAATATTGCGGGTTTTTATATGAGACTGACTAAGTCTCGTCTCCAGCCATCCATGTAATAAGTAAAGTGACTGCAAACACCTTTACCAGGTAGAACAATGTGTGAAAATGGTTGTGGGCTCTGGCCCTGACAGAAGCCTTTGTTTTGACTGAGTCTCTTTTCAACTCTGTGGGATTTCCTCCAACATCCCAGAGCTCTCGTTGAATGAGGAGTGGGTGAAGAGAGAGCAGCCTAACAAGCTGCCTTCTCCGTCTGAAACCAGACTTTCACTCACTCTTGCAGAAAATGGCACTCTCCGCTGGGAGCGAGGGGGTTTGGCCCGTGCTTCAGACGCAGATCGCGGTGAGTCTGCTGGCAGTAGCTGCCGGTCGGTCCCCAGCTCCTCTTCCCCGGCAGCTGGGAACAGTGGGAGTTAACGGACTGTGATTGCTGGCCAGGACGGAGCTGAGGTGAGCTCAGACTAGCTGCTTTTCACTCACTCACCAGGAGCTCTGTTTTTACAAGTCTCCAAACGTGACAGGAAATGGGCAGCAAATGAGTTATGATGCCTTTCATCAAAACACATTTGAGCCCTATTTTATCATACAATTACATATATCCTTATATTCCAAGCTACATAATACCGACATATTATAGAAATGTAAATCAAGACATAAAAGAACCCACTCATATTTGTCAGGTATCAAATATCAAATCTGCATTTATGTTCAGGAAACAGTGGAGACAGTATTTACACAATAGCTGGCCTTCATAGACATTACCATAAAATCAGGTGTACAGGTTACAGGAAACAGTATAGATCTACATGTTTAGATCACTCCTTTTCTTTAGGAACACAACTCCTTTCTCTTTTCTTTGTCTTTTCCTTTTTGCCCTGCATTTGGCTGTGAGGGAAGAAAAACTTGTGGGTGTTTTGTGTTTGAGTCTTATCAAAAGAAAAGCGTATTTCTGCATTCTGCCTTTCTTGTCTCTCTGCCCTTCTACTATTCGGAGCATCTCTGCTTCTCATCAGACACTCACATTTCAAGCCAGCTGAAGCAATTGAGAAAAAACATATGCGAAATTTAACATGCTGGGCAATTTCCTTTGATAAGCAATCAGTGTCTGGTGTATGTGTTATGGAATCAGACATTGCTCCAGAGCAGATTCGCTCCCAAACGCAAAATGATCCTTTCATCATGTCAGTGGAAACACAAAGGGAAACAGAGAGAGAGAGTGACGAGATGGCCTACTTCTCCCTTACATGAAGTTCATCCCAGTTCTCCAAACTGAGAAAGGAACGTGGTGTCTATGAACTGTATTGACACAGATATATACTATTCATTGTTAAAAGTGTAGATTAAGACTGGAAGAAATTCATTGTCAGTCCAGAGGTTTCTTATTTGTCCTTGTATATTTTTGCAGTAGTTGCAGTAGATATTACGCTGTTTTGTTTTTTTTAAAGAAGGTTCGTCGTCATCACCTGGCTTTTCATGTGCTTTCACATGCCGCCATAAAACTACACTGACTCGACTGTAAATTGTAGCTGTCATGTTTAAAAAAAAACAGCATGTAAAGTTTGATGATTTTCATGCTTTTGTTTATGAAGTTACTTCATACACTCAGGAAATTTACGACCCTAAAACACATGTAACCATCACCAAAGGCCTTTATAGTTTTAAAAAATCGATTACTGTCAGTGTGAAAGATAGCTGTTTTCCTTCAAAATGTGATTTTTCTTTTTTAGAGTACGTCCTTATGCCACGCTCTGACTGTGCCATTTTAGTCCTCTTCCTCCAGTGACAGCGAGTGGATTTATGTGTATGTGATTGCCCAGAAGACCCTCTACTGTACCCTCCCTGCAGAGCCTGTCACACAGGCTGATGTATTCCCCTCCTCCCCCTCTCTCTTGCCAAGCTTTATGATGGAAACTGATACAAACACTGTGATAGGGTTTCGGGATAAATTATTCATGCTTCCAGTGCTCTCTGCCGCTGTTTCGGTTCTTAGAGGACATCCATTTTACAAATGGCCCTTTTTTTAGACCTGATCCTTTTAATTGATCCGTGGCAAAGACAATACATGTGTGATTGAGAGCGCAGGATTGCACAGTAAAAGTTTAGCCTGGCGCGTAACACTTTGGCCAGGCTGGTGTGTGTTGTCGGGTGCTGGCGGCCTGTGCTGCGGGGCATTAGGTGCCTTAAGATTTACTGCCTGGTAAATGAAATGGCTGTCCATTGGTTGCAGGGGCGGCACATCAACAGAGCGCTGTCCTAATGTCTCTACCATCTGGTAGGATAGGCCTTTAATTGAAAAGAATTTCTGGACTGAAGGGGAAGAGCTGGACCAAGTCTCCCAGTCCCCCAAGAGAGAGAAGTAATGAAAAGAAAATAACTTCTCTCCTCTTTAGTGCCTATGGAAGCCATAAAGAATAACAGGACATGGTGATATAACAGACACACTGCAGTAGTGAGTGGGTGAATAACTTTCATATTACAGCCTACCATCTGCTAAGACAGTTTTGGAGCAAGGAAGCCAATTGGATTAAACGTTATGGCCACTTTGCTCACCACGGCTTTTAGGACTACCTTCAGGTGGCAGTTCATAAAGCATTTCTTTGTCAGATTTATTTAGACATGAAAGATGTGTTTTTACTTTTGTGTCAGACGCACCCACTCCATACTCCCACTTTGAGAGTGGGATTTTTCTTAAAACAAACAGGAGGAGGGAGGGGATGGCAGACATCCTGGAGGCCATAGAGGATAACTGATGAGTCTAGCAGGACTGAAGGCAGAATAACAACACTCACCTTTAATGTGGCTTTCACTGTTGGGATTCACCGAGTCCCAGGCACAGCCGGTGTGTGAGTCTTGTGTGTGTTTGTATGTGACGTGGATAGTAATCATACAGCGTCAATTCATCAGTTAAATGTATCGTGAATCTGTTTGTTTGATGTGTTTGGTTTGGTGCGGAGAAGATGATGGGATGTAGCGTACATCACAACTTTGGTATGCTCATGTGGCACACAGACACCCTTCCACTTGACAGTATTACCTTCTGTGATGAGCACAATGCCAGTATACGTGTCTTCTAGCAGGGTCAGTTGAGCTGAGCTGGCTACCTCTATGACAACCCTCCCGGCTCCCAGACTATTCAACTATGTGAGAAAATATATCATTTGCATCCACTTAAAAAAATGAAAGCCCCACCAAAATGTGCTGTATGAACCAATTCCACGCTTACTTCTAAGTTGACAAGTGCGTATACTGGATGAGGTCATGGGCTAAATCATTTCAAGCACCCCAAGGAATCACCCACACCCAAGGTAAACAGATATAGATACTAAAGGTAAACAATAAAAAAGTCAAATGTCGGCAACATCAATGGCAGATACTGTACTGCAGCAGATGAAATAAAAACAAGCGGTAATAATGATGATTTTCAACATCTATTTTTCCAAGTCTTTGTAAATGTCGGCGGTGTTGAAAATACGCAGACATACACTGTCTCATGTGTGTTTTGGCATTTGTTGCTTTTCACAGCGGTGTCCACACATTTGCACACATAAATGAAAACACACTGTACACAGACATGCAGAGCGTAAATGCACACACACACACACACACACAAATTTTAGACCAGTATTACCAAATCCGTCTAGAGTTGATGTGTTCCAAGACCGCTCAATGAATACATGTTGCGTAGAAAACACGACAAGAAAAGACTGGCAAGGCTGTAAAACATTTTGCTTTCTGGCCTTGATTTTGACTTGAAAGAATAAGAACGATGTCACTGAATCTGCAAATACGAAGGAAAATGTTCCTGTCAACAGGGCTTTGGCGCCCAAGTAAGCCATGGTCCTACAGTATGGCAGGAAAAATGTAATCAGATATATCTCCAGTCACAAATGCAGCATTGAACAAATTGCACATGGGTAAACCATTTTGTTAAAACAATAGCCAGGAATAGGCCTGGTGACAAAGTCTGTGTCCCTGTGTGTGTGTGTGCGCGGGCATGGGTCACAGCTTGTCCACTGACATGGACTCCATTAGATCAGATGACAGCACTTCATAATATTGACACATTCACAGCATGAAGTGTGCTATTCAAGAGGTCACTGCACTGATGATATACTGTACGCACCTGACATGTCACAGGCTAATTTTGAATCAGTGAACTACCTCGGTCACGAGACAAAACGAGCGAAAGCTGAGCCTTATAGAAATATAATATTCAAATGTAACGCAGAGAGATAACACACACATGCAAACATAAAGTATGTACATGTCTACTGGTGCGCATACATATACTCTATATAGTTTTATAAATATTACAATTTTAAAAATATAACTATTTAAAAACTAAAATATATTTATGTAATCATCAATTCATGATCTAAGTACTGTTTAAGATATTTTGGTACATGCAGTATTTAAACATGAGATTTTTCTTTAGAGATTAGAGATGTTTGTTGGTGGGATCATGAAAAAAAAGAAAGCCACATAAATATTGGATCAGCTGACAGATTTTCATCCAAGCCACATGTTTTTAGGGTAAACCAAATTTAAATGTGTATTTAATGTTTTATTCAACCTCTGGTGCCATTTTGGTCACATCCAAAACAATTGACTGTGACAAAAAAAGTTAAAAGTTAAATTTACACATAGCTGATAGTAAAATAGTGTTAACATTCTTTAGGAGTAACTGCTGACATACAGTTTTTGATGATTCAAGCTTATTTTCAACACTATTGTTCGATTATTATTCTATGTCTTTGTAAGTGTTTGAAATCACTGAATCAACCAGACTTGGACTTGCAGAGAAGGTTTGGTTACCTCAGAATAATTTGTCAGTGTTTGGAGGGCAAATGGGATAATTATGATGTTGACGGCCCGAAGATGATTCAAACTTATTCTGAAACCTCCCAATTATGTGTGTGAGGTAAAGTGGCCTCAGCCAAAGCCAATGAGAGTGGCTGTGGCTCTCCTCGCCTCCTTGCTCTTAAACAAACACACCAGTCAGACATCAATAGGAAGCGTCTCTGTTTTAGCACGCCTGACCTTTAGCCGGTGTCCCAGCCTGTACCCACCAAGACCAGACCTGCACGTCCCAGACATTTAGCAGTAATCACTAACACCCATGTAGCTCGTCCACACGAATTACATCGTAAACCTGGTGTGACCCTCTCCTCCGCCACCAGTGGCTGTACGCAGCTGATCTGCAAAGCATGATGGACAGATGCATTGCTTGAGAGAGCAGCAGAAGACTAAAATAAATAAAACAGTGCTGCTGGATAACAGCGTGGGGCCTTTAAATGGTGGGCGATGGAGGGTGGGAAAGGGGGAGGAGAGGAAAAAGAGTGAGAAGGCGTGATTGAGAGGGTATGTCTGTGTGTTAGAGCGAGAGAGGATAGCATAGGCGGGGGCCCTTGTGAGGCTAACATGGTCTGTGTTATGCCATGCCACAGGGCCAGCTGGCAGGGCCCAAAGCTGGCATGACAGAATGTGACAGAAGATCCGGAGAGCAGGGACTCGGGGAATCCCGACACAATAATGCTGATGGCAGGGGCTAAAGCCCAGATTTAATCATAGCCATCACCCACCTGCCAATAGAAAATTACACAACGGATATCAATGGCAGCCTCCCCATAGTGTTGAGCCCCCAGCAGAGTTTCCAGGCCGGGCCCAGCTGTCAATCATTGGGCTTTAATGGTGGAGCTCCCCGCTCGCAAACAACACAATGGCAAAGTTATGTACTATAGTGAGCACCGTAGTGACAGCAGAAGATTACAACTTCTCCAAAGGGACTTGGCGTGATAAGATTTGAGGATCTGCTCAGTGTGACTTTAAGATTTCAAATCTGAGGAGGAAATAAAAACCTCAATTGAATTCCATCGACACTTATTAACTTACACAAATGATGTCATTGTTGCTGTTTTTTTAATACCAATTATATGACAGACAACTTTCCAAACATCTGAATACTTTATTTTCTAGTCAACACAGAGATTTACCTGTGAGGTGTAAACAAAAACAAAACACACTTTTATTATTTTAAATATGATTTTATCACTAGTTTACACTATAATTTTAGTCAATTTAGTCTATAAAATTTCAAAAATGATGAATAATGTCTATAACATTCCAAATCAAAGCCCCAAGTTATGTCTTCAGTGATATAAAGAGGAGAAAGGCAGGAAATCTTCACATTAAAAACAAATAGTTTTATGACAGAAAAAAACAAGCCAAACCAAATTAATTTGCCTTTTACCAAAAACGTCAGCGTGACGTCTGTTTCATTTGACAAATTGTTTCAGTGGTTTAAGAGGTTAGATATTTATATGAATTTATGTTTTTGTATAATCACTTTTTCACAAATTATTCATGCCAATTTAGAAGAAATGAACCAACATGCAATGAATGTCTGAATGTTGTCATTTAAAATATATATTTACAGTTCTCAGTTGTATATATATTTCAGTATTCAGTTCCAAATGTCAGCTGCCAAGTGTTGACCATCGAAAACCATCTGGTTAATCACGGCTCACTTTCTCTACAGACTTACTTTTTTTTTTTTAGTGTTGCCAGAAATCAAATCAAGGAGAATTTAGATTATATGATGGCGTTGTCAGTCTGGAGCGAAGCAGACTCTCTCTGATTTTAACCAGAGCTTTTTTTTAGTGTCTCAAGCAGGCCTCGGTTTCAATCATACTTAATCATGTACATACACACAAATTTACACACACACACACACACACACATCTCATCAAGTTAGTAAGCGCTGCTCAGACTTGACAGGTAACGGTCCTGTGGTTTGGATACCAATCAGTCTCAGAAAATGTTTACATTTCAACTGTGCTGCATGCTTTGACTTTCAGGTGCCCCTATATAGATTGCTCTACCACAATTAAGATCTATCAAAATGAGAGCACTTTTACATACAGAACACACACATCTATACAGACATATAGTATATATTACCTTTGTGTTAGCTTAGGTCATTGTGTTTTTTCTGTTAGATGGAGTAGTTATTTTTTTGTAAGGTGCAAAAAACTTATGTTACATATTTGGACGTTTCAGATTTTTAAATACTTCATTATTTTTGTTTGTTGAAGGTGTTCAATCGTGTCGTTTCCCTTTTAGAAATTGCGTCTTTGTCTCGTTAGCAGCTTTGTTCATCAGATTAGATTGACCAAAAGCTGACTCAAGCTCATCCATTCACATATGCTCCATTTCAGTCCTTCTTTTATGTCGGTTTGGTTGGACTGCATGTGTTTATGTGTGTGCGTGCGTGTTTATGCTTCTGTGTGTTGGATCCTGACAGCTATCACTTCTGACACAAAGTGGTTGTTTTCTGAAGGCTTTGCTCCGTTTCATGTTGTAATAGCTTCCCTGTGATGGTGGAGAGGACCTCTGCTCCACGCCGCTCTCAGCCATGACTCCTGCAATATTTACATGTTTACGCTCACAATTTCCATCTGTTGTTTCTGGAACAATCAGCAGCAGGGGCCTGGAGAGAAGCATGAGGTGGGGGGGGTGGGGGTGGGGGGGAATGGCTGTAAGTCGCGCTTAACTTGGGTTTCATGATTGGGAGGCTGGGCCTGATTATGCTCGACTCTGCGGAGGGGAGGAGGGAGAGGGGTTCGTTTTCTTTTCCTCAAGGCCCTCTCAAGGTTTCTGACGGAGGGCTGGAAGAAAGCAGGGGCTCTTGGGATCTGTACGAGCTTGCCCTCAGAGAGAAGCTTCACCATGGTGAGATCAGTCACTGCGGGCCTGTAACCCCGTTCACCCTGATCCAATTGGCCAGGGCCGAACTCACTAATGGATTTCAGATACAAAATCAATCTTAAGGTCAAAGTGTGGTCACAAACATTTTAATGTGGCCAATTACGATAGAAATTGTAATGTTTATCTGCCATGAAGTTACAAGGAAAAGAAAGGAAAACTTCAGTCATGGTTGATAATAAGTTTGATTTTGTCGAAGGGTTGTCAGGATATAAATATTCCTTTTCAACTTTTACATTTAGAAGACAAAAAAAATGGTTCAGTAATCAGTCTTATCGTGTTGACTTTCAAAAAAATAATGTAGGGAATTTAGGAAGAAGACTGACATCACCCACATTGGAAAATTGTGTTTCTCACAGTAGTAGATTTTTGTGTATTACCCAGACCATATCCTTAAATGGAGAAAAAACACTTACAGAGTAATTAGATCTTATCAAAGTATCAGCAACACTGTTATGTGTTACAAAATGGAATGCTAAATAATCATTTGGAAGTCAAAAGAAAACTATTACTACTGAGAAGTAAAGTTAAACCCCCTGAGGACAAATGGGAGCTCTAAAAGAAAGGGTGATACTGATGACTGTGTGGATAGAGGGAGAAAGAAAGCAAAGAAACACAGGCAGGATGAAAGGGTGTGTTGGTCCCTTGTGATGTGGCTGCAGACGTAGAGGGTCCAAGCGTTGGGCCTGGTCCAGCGTCGGGTTTCCCCATGCCGGAAGTGGCGCGTTTCCCTTGGCGACAAGCTCTTCCTGCAAAATAAAGAAATCATTAGAAAGATGACAGCTGGGCCAGCCAACAGAAAGCCCAGGGGGCCCGGCCTCAGAGAGCTGCCACCCAGCATTAGCTCGCTGCGTTTTGCTCCACCATCACCTCCTTCAAAAGGTAAACAACGCTGCTGAAACACGCCTCCCTCGGCAAGATCGCTGTTCTCTATGACACACTCTCTTTTCTAATTTTTCTTTCTCTATCTCTGATCTGAATGTGCTTATCTGACACTTCTCGCCTCCACACATCCTTTAACTTCTTGCAGTCCCTGAGGATGAGGGGTGGAGGAATAATGTGGGGGTGTTAGCCATCGAGGGGAGAAATATTCTGACACGTTAACCCCCAAATCACACGTAGAGAGTCTGGAGCTGAAGGGTCCGGGCTCGGTGGTGACCCCTGGCAATCACGGCGTGTGGCAGCCACACTGGGGCCTCTGCAGTGTGGCCTTTTGGGAGCGTACTGCACCGCATTCCAGCCCAAAGTCCTACTCAAGCATTTCCTCCACAAGCCATCGCTTACTTCTGTCTGCCAGACGAGCGTAGCCAAAGAGCCAGAGGACTTAAGGGTGCATTAAGAGAGCTCTCCCGAAAACCATCAGTACTTGACCTCAGCTGAAATGATTACACTATAAGGAAGATATTTTGAAGTTGATCCCAAAAGATAGACTCATCTTGTGCTTAAGGGCCTACAGGGGATGAAGTGATGCTGTCCTTGGAGAAAATGATGCTGTCTTTGCATTTAGTTGCTTATTATTTCAGGAGAAGCCTGACTCATTCAGAAATGTGTTTTATTTATGACCTTTTATTTTGTTATTTTACTTAATTAATACTATTGAAATAATCTGAAAACACTGAATTATGAAAATATCATCATCAAATGTTAAGGGGATAGTTTCATATTTTTGAGTAAAGGTGAGAAGATTGTTACCACTGTCAGATGAGAGTGGTATCCATCTTCTCATCTCACAATCTGCAAGTAAGTGAATATTTCCTTTAAAAAAAAGTGGAACTATTCCTTTAATCAGCAATAATATACAGTCACAGACACAAATGTTCATACACACTCATTTGAATCCTCATGTTGTGTGTGTAAGTGTTTGTGTGTGCGTGTCTTGGGGTAGGGGGTGATGATCAAAACATGACACAGCCTCACAGACACCTCCAGGTGCCACGACTCTGTTGCCATGGCGATTAGGAGTGACATAGGTTAACACCTGCTAGCGCTCACTCATGGAGATTAATGTGGCTGCTCAAGCAAGACACACGCATACACACAGACACACACACACACACACACACACATACACACAGTAGACCCCTGTCCCCTCTAATGGGGACTGATAAAAGACAGGCTCCATCTCTCACAAACAGGACTGACTGGGCACCTCGGGGTCAGCTCCACTGCAACCATTTCCATGTGCTGCTGCATTTAGACATACAGGCCCATGACTAGGAAGCAGGGCACAGTTTCTCTGGACTCACTTGGCTTCACTATGCTCCCCGATACAGTGTGACAGAAGGCTGGTGGCTACGTTTTCTCTGCGATATTAAGTTACAAAAACTCGTGTCAGCAGGTCATCGCAACTGACAGGTAGACAAATGTTAGCTGCTTTTTACCATCGCTCCAAAAGCAAAATGAGGAGAAAAATAAGCTACAGAATCATCAATCCGAGAGAGAGAGAGAGAGGGGCTGACAGACAGCCGTCAAGTCAGCTAGTCGGCATTGTCACCACGGCAAAGCAAATCCTAAATGAAGCAAGGATGAGCAAGTTGATTTAAATTGCTTTGAGGCTGTTGACACACTGTGGCTGATTTTCATTGCTGATGCTTGCGCCAGAGCCCAGTGTGGTCGTGGCTCCGGCTTATTTACACACACAAATGAGACTGACAGCAGAGGCAGACGTTGCCCTTATGGGAAGATTGCCAGTATCTGTATTTGACAGGACAATCACTGTTGAATGCCCTGTCTATTTTTTTTAACATGATATATGTGAAAAAAAAACTCCTTTTAGTGGTATCTAGGCATGCAGAAAGTTTCATTTGTCCAGGTTTTAAATCATGCATCTGGAATTGTGTTTGTGGTGCTCCCAGTATTGACAAATTGGGAAAAAAAACACCAATATCTCTTTACATAATCTGTATCACTGTTATTCTGGATAATACACAGACTTTGCTGTCAACAGTTTTCAGTGCATATACTTTCTATTGAAGAAATCATTCCGATGAAAACTGTTGACAGCAAAGTCTGTAAAGAGATGCTGCTGTTTTGAATTTTTTCAGTGGTGAAAAAAGTATCCAGATCCTTAAGTAAAAGGAGCAATACCACAGTGTAGAAATACTCCATTACACGTTAATCCTTGGCTAGATACCACTATTTTGTGTGAACTAAGCTTTTAAATAGCATTAGCATAGTTTTTCAGCAATGATGAAATACTCCACAGTCACTGTCCCTCATTCAAAAGTTCCCTTCATTCAAAAGTGCACCACTAACTCCACAAGTGTTTTTAATTGAGCTTTGAAGCCTACAGCAGCGCCCAGTCTCCATGCTTGTGTGTATTCCAGAGCAGTGACTGTAAAATACATTTGGGACACTAAGCCCTTAATGATGAGGGGATGCTGAGGTAAGGCAGGTACCCTGACTTTCCTCCTAAACTCTGATGGTTTTTGGACAACGCTAACTCCCCTGGACTTGTATGTCCATCTGGGCCAAATCACTCACATGGTACTATTTATTTGGCCGGTTAGAGACTCAGGGATAATCGGACCCCCCTGTTTTTTTTTCTTTTTTCTGCTCTTTTTCCCCCTGGTCTTAATAGCAATTGATATGCGCTGTTAGAGGGTATTCACTGTGTAGTTTGTCCTCACATGAAAGCGATGGTCTGTTTACAGGATTCCAAGTGATTGGGATTTGGAAAGCATTGTCATCACGGTTAAGACCAGGGAAAGGATACGGGGCACTTAATAACAATGAAGAAAAAGATCCATGGACACGCTCCACTGACAGGGCAGAATGTCAGAGAGAACGAGCGCCAAATTCATACACTGACACATAACCAGTAAACTGTGGACTGGCACGTTTTTCTGTAGCATTGATTATATTCACCGGAGAATTTAGGGAAGTCCATTATTTTCTAATGACTTGAGGTCCTTAGTCAAACACAGTCCATAAGCCAGAGGATTCTTGGTTTTGTTGTATGTTTCTTTAGGAAACTGATTTGAACTGAACATACTGTAAAAGACCTTCCAAAACCGCTCCTACCAGAGTTATAAAAACAAGCTCATTCTGATTAAAATGGACAGTAATACTTCATTTTTGAGGAGGGTGCTTCCCATCAACTAAAACAAACACTGTATGATAGTCATAATAACAGTGTTTTTTTCCATATGGCATATGCCAACTGCAGCACTCCCTAATACAGGCAACATGGGGGATCTAAATCTGTTCATGATTATCAACAGTACGTCACTCAGCGTTAAAGCTGAAAGGGGCTGTTGTCACAGTGCTGTCACGCTATGGGCTGCCACCATAATGGTACAAAACAACAATAAGGCCTTCAGTCTTTTGTGGAACAGCCCTGTGGGCCACATGCATTTATTCCAAAGTTCCCAAAATATTTTTTGCAATTGATCGGCCCTGTCATTTTGTAGATTTCAGAAGAAGAGGGAGGAGGAAGAACAGCAAAGCTTGGAGGTATAAAAATAGCCTGGAAGCTTTGGGATGCTTTGTTTGCCCTCTCAATACAAAAGGGAGGGGTGAGAAGCTGAGTCTGGGAATCACCCCGAGGGGTGTGGGTGGAGAGGCTGAGGCACGCTAAGAAACAAAGTCCAGGTGACATCCAAGTGTCAATGTCACCCATTCAGGGGACAACGCAGCTATATCAGTGACAAAAAAGCCTGCAGGCTATATGAGTCTGTCAATGCTGGTGTGATCTTGACAGGGAGTCAAAGTTTTCAACACACACCTTAAGCAGACAATGTGTGTCTTATATAAGGCCCCACTTATTGTACATTGTATTGTACATGCCAAAGGTTGCCCTCTTTTTCCTGGTGATAGATGTGTTTTTCGTGGGTAATTGTTCCTTAAAAAGATTTATGGATTTACAACCAAAGCCTCACAAAGCAGCATTTTTTTAAAGCTTTTGTAGACAGAAACAGATTGTTGTATCTGTGATTTAATTCTTTTGGCCACTATTCAGGGTTCATGACCAAAGGTGAAGGTTGGAATAAAGTGACTATTAAATTGAGAGCTTCACCTTCAGGCTGAGCTTCCTCTTCACCATGGCAGTCAGGTACAACAGCTGCATTTCTGCAATATCTATGTTGATCTCAACCTCCATCTTACCCTCACTCGTACACAAGACCTTTCACTTTGGGTGGTGACTCACTTCCAACCCAAATGGGTAATCCACCATTATCCAGCATAGATGGAGACATAGAGATGTTGACCCCTTTCCCAAATGCTTCACACTGGCCAAATGAAGTGAGCAAAAATAAATAATCGGTGAAAAAGCAGAGATGTCACCAAACTGGACACTCCTGCTCCTTTTCATTGAAGAAAGCTAATTCAAGCGTCTTCAGGATGCCAGGCACATCTAACTTGGACGATGTATATCTTAACTGGTCTGGGAATATCTCTGGATCCCCAGGAAGAGGTGGAGAACATGGCTATGAAAAAGGGTGCACAGTTACTTTGCTTAACATGTAGCAGCCTTGACTCAGACCCAGATAAGCAGGATAAAATGGATTTCGATTACCACAGGGAACTCCAGTTTTGCCTCTGTCTCTCTCAGGTGTGAGTCTTTTCTGTTTTCAGGTCCAGGCTGGGCCTCTGTCCAATCACTGTAGTGCTCGGGCATTTTCCTATGACGAAGTAGGGTCTAGAGTAATGGATCCATTTAGCAGTAATATTCCTTAATGGAAACAGCCTAATTACAACCGCAAATAACCACAAGCCTTCACAAAGGATTAAATATACAATAGCAGAAAAAAGGCAGGTATACATTTTCCAAATGATGAAAAAGTGAAACATCTGCAGTTCTTAGCAGGTTAAAAAAGTCTAGGCAAGGCCCCTGGAGGGAGAGAGAAAAATGCTTTGTCACTTTAGATTTCACAGCACCAGTTTGAGCTACGAGGCGGCCGGTTTGGATTTCAAAGCCCTCTACTTCCAGGGAAAAAACAAAAACAAATATTTGTTTTGTGGTTTATTGTGTTTTAATATGGCAGCGAGATGAGACTCAAATTGAACACAGAAAAAAGTCAGATGCAGCTGCTGAAATCAACGGATAGGATCTGTCTCTATGACGATCATGAATAGGCCATGACTTAATCTTCCTTTGAGGAAGATTTGTGATTTTGATTACTGCCCAGTTTGATTATTTGAGTTTTAATCTTTTGATTATGTTACCCAAATACAGATTCTGCAGAAATATGAGCTTTAGGATTTGATTGAATTAGCTTGTTTGTCCTCTCAGCTATGGTTTAATTTCCATTGTTGCTAGTTAGAAGCACACACAGTTCAAACTTCTTAAGAACCTCAAATACTAAAAAGGTATAAAACAAAAACTACCTCTCTCAAACAAATAACAGTATAATCCCCTTTGCCGTGTAGATCATTTCAAATAAGATCTGAATGGAAAACAAATCCAAATATCCAGGGTTATTATTAGTGGCCGTGGTTGATGGCAGGACACAGTAAGTGGCAGGTATAGTGAAATGAGGCCACTGGGGACCGCTGATTGTGAGTGAAGGCCTGTGATCATCACTCATCACCAGCCGTTACACCCCTGTCGCTGCCGTTGGTTAGCCTCACTGGCTGCTAAAATTGAATCTCAAGTTGTGTCCTATTTTGGTTTGAGGAACAGGTGATGTGCCTGGCCCAACATGTTCCCTTGCCTCCACACTACCCCCTTGGGGCTGTTAGTGAATGCAATGACAACATAGTTTTCCAAGAAAAGGAGCAGAGGGAAAGAGGGCTCTATTCTACAACATGGATCAATAACTGATTAGCATAGCCTTAGCGCTGCCGAGCCATGGCATGCATGGTTGTATTTAACATAAAACATAAAAAGACATGTTTCCCATGAGCACCTCAATACATTAGTCTCTGCTTTTGTTTGGTAAAATAAATCCATGTTGGACAGCAAGCAGTAATCAGCCCAGCACTGTTGAATTTACTGTCAGCTTGCATAGCGCAGAGCTGTCTGTCTCGCTTTGTTGGCCTTTGTTGACAAATGCTTGACTGACTTGAAAATATCCACTCAAATTAGCCAAATCCTTGTTCCTCGTGTGCTCTTATAGAGAGTCGCACAGCCTGAAAAGATGAAAATATCACTGCAACAAGGAAAAGTAAATGATACTTAATTTAACCAAATCATTTTCTAGTTGAGTAAATTATATATTGCTCTGGTTTCTAGGTTGAAGACAAAAAGCAACACAGAGTGGATCTGTGTCATTGTCAGCGGCAGCACACCTGGACTTTGCTGCGCTCTGCACCTGCCTGCCTGCTCTCAGTGTAAACTTCTCCCAACCCACCATTTACATGCAGGTCAAATCCTATTCAAATGGCTTCATCTAAACAGAGGAGCATTTAAAAACAGACACCCTCAACTGACTTGTGATTATACATCAATTTGTATAAGGTCAAACGCAAAAATGGAAATAATCTAATGAATGCTGCAGTCAATACTCCTGAATCCTAGATCTGTTTATACTGTTAAGATTGACCCATTAATATACATTATATGAAGTTTTAATTAATGTGATTATGCTAATCTTTCCTTTTACTCACAGCAAGGGTTGGATTGATGGAAATAATGTTGCACTGCTGTGACAAAATAGTTTTTATTTCCCTGGCATAGTGTCTAAAAGTTTCCTACAACTTTACAATTATTTCTACCATATGGATGATTAGAGACAGAGCAATAGATATGCACAGGCAAATTATAGTCCAATCTGGGATGCTTAGATTTGAATACCATGCTTAACTACAAAGACCATGCTAGAGAAGAGCATGAATCACATGAGAGGGGGAAATAAGAGGAAGAGAGCGTGCAGCCAAAAGTTCCACATCCCTGGTTTCAGGGGTACAGAGTGCTCCATGGCTAGAGTATTAGTGCAGAGTTGTATATTATGTGTAATTATGAGGCTGAATTTAAAAGGTTGCCAGGTAAAAGTTCTCCAGGGTGCCAAGAAATGACATCCTGTGGGACTATACCCTGATGCTGTAACTTAATTTAAAGAAATGAACCGTTAATATTAACCACAATGAAGACAAACTAGTACAGTGGCTGCTCTTTCCTGTGAAAGTGATCACATCTTTATGGCTCCCGTCACTGCTCTTTACAGATCTGTTTCCCAGAGGTATTTGATGGGGAGAGCCAAAGAGGGAGGAAGTGTGGGTCTGCAGCCCCCTTGTTAACAATGGCTCTCCTCAGACCCCCAGCCCAGACCCAGCCAGTCATGAAACACCATGGAGATGTTATTGACCTCAAGGTTAACTCTCCTCAGGTAAGCCTGGGAGATAATGGACAAAGAGCAGTTCTTTTACAGGTGGAGTGACACGGCATATCTGCGCTGCGCAGCTCCTCTCGCATTGACAGATTTTCTAATTCACTGCAGATTCCCATAAAACTGGGTGGCCAAGGCCAGCTCTGCCCAACAGAGGGCCCATTCATGCTGGGTGGGATAAGGGGGCCTGGCCAAATTAACCTGGATTAATTTAAAAGAGCAAAGGGTCCTTACATCCGAATAAAATGAAGATCAATAAATTAAATGTCCGGGTCAGGATGTCAAGTTGCAGCGATGATCGATTGACATAAAGAAAGTTCCGTTCTTCAGCTCGGATGGGGAGAAAAAAATGGGATAGAGAGATCCTTAATTACTTTATTCCAAGGAAGAGAAGTGCTTCCATGCGTCTCTCTTTACATGCTAGAGTTGCGCTCCTATAAACACACTCATGTCAGAAAAGAATGCTCATTACTTCTCTCATTTGGCCCTGGGATTAGTTACTGCAAGAGAAAAGTCATCAAATAAACCACTCAGAGATATTTAAAGCTGGAGCGCGGGCCTTTAACATATAAATGAACGTCCGTTACATTCAAGCCCTTGCCAAACCAGTTCACACAATGCTGATTAAAGCCATATATTCGCACAGGACTAATATTACCTGGGGACCTCATGTGATTTAGAAATTACTCCTCCCACGTCTCTGTGTTTCATGCAGCTCATTCACATGGGATAAGCAAAGTCTGTATTTTGCTCAGATTTACTGACATTACCCGTCTGGATATTATCGAAAACTTCAAGGCTCTTAACTGTTAGCACTAAAGTCATTCGCAATTTAGATGTTCCTTACCACATGCTGCCATGCTGCCTGTGGCTGATGAGCGACGCACTGTGGCAACGCGCTGCAGTTTTATTGTGAAATATGTGGTGGTTGATGGAGGCAGCTAGCCATCTCAACCCCCCAAAAAACAAAAGTACTATAGCCAGAAACGTTGATAGCTGATATGGTAAGGTGGCTAGCCCCCAGCCAACCTGGTGGGTAGCAGAGCTGGAGAGCTAATATCTGCAGGGTGTTTCTAGTCGGATTGCACCATTTTTGTTGTGGTGGGTGCCAGTCGTTTGTTGATGTTACTTAGCAGGTAGGAGGCAAGGCACTTGGGAGCACGCAAAAACTCCTTAGGATTTTTGCGGAAAAATCAGCCTGGGTCCTTCAGATAGCATAGAAATCGGTCCACAGGCAGGCAACCGAGAAAGTCAGGTAAGGTCTCATCTTTTAAGTTACGTTACAAGCCGTTTGCTCATTGGCAATAAAAAATGATTAATACATGTAAATTGCTTCACATTTGTTATATATAGCCCCATTAAGCCTATTACAGCCAGGTAAATCTTTCTGTATTTTCGCAGTATTACCAGTTTTTAAATCTGATGTCTGTGGCGACTTTCCTGTGCTGGCACACCAGTAGTGACGTGTTTTATGTCAACCAGCAATGATTGGTTTGCAACTGTCAACCGAGGTGGACTGTCCTCCGTGTGCCCCAACTGCATCATGTCACCAAGACGGGGACTGGCTCACGTAGAAAGGGTCAAGGGTCTGTGGCAATGACGTTGTCAGTGTTTGTGTAATATATTGTTTAACCATGAAATAAATATATTGTGTACTGCAGGTATAAACTTGTCTGTATTCCACAGTAAGAATTATTATTTAAATGTGTGTTATGTCTCTCAGAATTTTCCAGTGGCTTTTATTTTCTTCTCCATTTACAGCTAGATGGTTCTTTTCTCATCTGTTCAAGCATGTGAACAATGTGATTCCTACTAAACTTTTATCAGATCTTTTAAGTTGAACCTGATGTCTTAAAGATCATCATGTGTCCACCTGAGGAGACAAAGTCAAATAAAAGGTGTGCAGTAAAGAAAAAGTTGATCATGCCTCCGTGGTGGAGCAGCTAGACCTAAACCTGAACCACATCATGTCATTCACTACATGATCAATTATCCAGTAAGGGCAGCCTTGTAAGGAGGCCATCTCATCATGCAGCCATTAATATCTAAACAGTGTCTGCCTGGAGATGACATATAGGACAATGGAAAGAGGGCCAAAGAAATGACCGAATGGCCCCAGCCCAAGCTGTTAGCAGATTAAAGTGACTTAAAGACACAGGGACCTGAATTCTCCATGACAAAAGGTAAGGTAAGTAATACAGAAATTTTGCCAAGGTCATTTGAAGGGTTGTCTGTACCTTTCCACAAATTTAATATCCCAAACGGTAGGTATAATAAATTATTCATATTATTTTCCATTTATGATATCCATATTTCACAGTTTTTTTAATTTTATTTTCATTCAGTGAAAAAGTGTATTCAAAGCACATTCCCTTCTTGCTATTGTAAAAGGCAATTTTAATTAAGTACATATACAAAGAGATCATTCACATATGGAATGGAATTAGCAATGTAATACATTCACACATGAAAACAACATTTGTCCAATAAAAAGCACATCTTGGATTTTAAAAGTGAGTTTTTTTTTCAAGTGAAACATTTGTAAAGGAACCAAAGCGGTATAAGGTTTGTCATTTCTTAAGTGGAATTTTATAATATATATTGAACTCAACTGTCAGTCTTATGATGCCCACAATGGCTTTCCAAATGAAATACCAAACCTGTTGCTGAGGCAGGCTTCACTAATATGCCAACAGGATACTTCCTCAGATTAGCAGGGCTGTTTACACAGTCCCCTGGTAATCTGGGCCACAGGGGACATACCTGTACTGTGTCAGAGACCAAGCTAGAGTTACACAGTGGGACCAACCAGCCACAACGGCCCACACCAGAATACGATCCAGAGGGTCCAGCGGGACTGGCCTGGCTCCAGAGAGGTTGGCACTGGGTACAACGGGCCTCGTCTCCCCCTGCCAGACAAGAGCAGGAGTGGAGGGGTGGTGTGTGTCTGTGTGTGTGTGTGCGGTTGTGTGAGGTGGTGGTAGGGGGGTGGGAGTGTACTGGCTGCCACCTCTACATCCTTCCTTCCTGTTCTTGGTTTTTTTTTTTTTTTTTTGGGACATACTTTGGAAATTGGCTTGTCTAAAATACCATACACAGGACTGTTGGTACACACACATGCGCACACAAAGAGGAAGCTTTCCATCGGGTAAAAAAAGGGCAACCGTGCCTTATGGGCCTGGACAATGACAGCACACAGATAGGACAATACTGGTGTTATTGTGCATTGAGGGGAGGGCAGTTTAAATGGAGCCTAAAGCTGATGGAAAGATAATAGGAGAGAGTAGCCCTGTTTGAACTTCATGTATTATCATCAGCCATGCACACACACACACAAATATAGACACACAGCTGTGTGCTCATGCATCCGTGTGTGTGCTCATGCATCCGTGTGTGTGTGTGTGTGTGTGTGTGTGTGTGTGTGTGTGTGTGTGTGTGTGTGTGTGTGTTCTCTGGACAGTGCCCTTTCTTCCACATGCTCCTCGCTCTTCATCCTTCAGCTTTTTCTCTCCGCACACAGATGTCTGAAGACAAAAGACAGGGATGCTCACCAGCTGTCCACACAAACAACAACAGAAGCCATTTGTACTCTAGCACACTTGTTTTTGATAAAACTCCTGGAGGAAAGAGACAGTACAGCTTACTGTATATTTATCCTTCCAATCACACCAGCACCTGAGCTGACTCCACCCTAACATATGTGTGCCAAACTGTTCTCTTGCAAGAGACAAGAGAACAGGTCTGGCGAGCTGGACCGGTTTTACATTGTTTTACCTGTGTCCATCTACCCATCGGTCCATCCATCTGTCCATCCATCTATCCCTAACCCAGAGGGATAGAGTATGAGCAGGCAGCAGTGCACCACACAAAGGCTTTCTTTATCACACCAGGGCTTCAAACCCAGAGTTCAGTTTTCACAGGCTTATCAAGATCTTCTGCAAGTGTGCTGAAAAGCCACTCATGCAAAGTAAAAAAACACCCCTGGGATTTCGCAAACCAACCCCACACACATATTACATTTGAGGTAGACTGTATGTGTACACAACAGCCAACTGTCAACAGATTGTGGTAATGAGGGAAAGAGATTGTACGTCAAATTTTTGTTTGTGCAGCAACTGCATGTACAGACTACTACACTGCAACAGTAGTAAAAGAAGAGATGAGAGATACATAATAATGTTGTTTAATGGCAATCATAATGATGCCATTATGCTTCCCACCCTCCCTCTTTTCCCCATTCTTCCTAATGGGAGAGCAGCTACGGGGTGTGTTCAACAAGCTAGTGAGGCAGGAGGATGATTCTGGAGTAAATCACTTGTGGAAAGGTGAAATGTGGCCAGCACAAGTCGGCCTAATCCATGCCAGACATGTGCAGAACACCAGAGGAGCAGGTGCAAACAATTGAAGCAGCTGTCAGTGAGCTGCCGTGATCTCTTTTGATATCTTAATTGTTAGTCAATCCAAGAGCAATTTTGGCAACATTGCTGTCAGCCCCGGGACTTGCCCCACTCAGCTCCCATCTGTCAGGGGCTCGCAGGGCTCTGTTGCCGCTCTGCCTCTCTGACTGAGGGCCCGTGTCTCTAGGATGTGTGTGTCCAGCTCGTCCAGCATCTCTGAGGGAAATCGGGCCTGATTGCTGCCATTTCCGCTCACTTTGGCGGGTTGGGTCGGGGGAGCAGGCTAATGCTGATAATTGCCACGTTTCAAAACTACTGGAATTCGCCGGCCTCCCACCCAAACTCTGTTCCGACCCCCTTGTCGGTTCAATGTTCCTAAACATTGTGATTAGCATAAGAGCAGAGTGTGTGTCAGTATGGATTCAGGTCTAGGATCTGAGACTCTCCAGATTCCCCCCACTATGGAGCTGTTAGGACAGGGGTGATCAGGAGCTAATGTGGCCTGGGCTCCACAGATGTGAGAGCAAGCAATCAGACAGTAAACAGCACCACAGTATAGTGAGCTAATGTGACTCCTCAACCAAATGAAGCTAAAACAATTCTGTTGATTTAACTCAAGTTAAAGCTGAGGAGCTCTTATTTAAAAAAGACCAGGTATTCACATATTCGCAGACACACGTACACAAGCTCACACACATTCACAGACAGCCAAAGGCGTCATTATAAAGAGATAACTCAGGGTGCAATGACAGTGAGTGACCTGCCTCTGCCCATTCGACATGAGGTGAGGCCTGACTCCACGCCCAGCCTGACCCTCCCTGTGATTTATGTGGCCCCAGGAAGCCAGGTCTATTTGAGGGCCCAGCGAGGAATGAAAGTGTTAACAGTGGGTGTTGGGGAAGGTGGGCGCTGAGGGGAGAGTTATGAGTTTTCTCAGCTGAGCGCCCTGCTTTGGGTTTCTGACATTGTTTTCATCCGAGAGGGAGGAGAGAGCAGGAGTAGTAAAAGGTGGGGAAGGGGGGGGGGTGGGGGGTTGGCAGGCAGAGGGATGGGGTGTGGGGTGGAGGGTGGGGGTGGGGAGTTGGTGGAGCCCGCAGGCTTGAACTCCACAGCTGAACCAGTGACCCCGACCATCCATCAGTGCAGGGGTGTGACAAGGCAGGGGTAGGGGTATGTGACAGGAGGGGGCAGGAGCGGAGAGGGCTGGTGGCGGGGAAAAAGGGACTGAGGGGCTATAATGGGCTTTGGGACATGGGAGGGGCCACTCACTGGGGAGTGGGGAGGGGGGGCAAGGAAAGGAAAGGCCAGTGTACTGTAGAGGGATGGAGTGGGGAGAGAGGGAGGGATGTCTGCTTGGTGGATGAAACAATAAAATAGGTGTATGTAATGCAAAAAGTCACTGAAGAAATGTATTTAAATGTTCCTCCTTCCATAATCAAATATACTTATCAAATCCCTGCTTTAATAAATTTAGTTAAGTTAGTTAAGTTCAAAAGTTTCAAAAGTTTAGAATCATCCATAGAAGTTAGTAAACTGATTTGATCTGGTCATTTAAACATACTAAAGCTAAAAGAGTTTATGATTAGGACAGTAAAATAATGGCTTCCATAACAAGCTTTGCAGTTTTATGTGAATAGTTGATTCATTTCCAGCAGCAATAGCTTTTGGAACATAAATGATGTCTTGGCTATATATTTAAATTAATTTAATACCCCCTTGGTGCATAAAAGTATCTATTTCTATCAAAACAACATTTTCTGGGTGGTTCAAAACTTTTTAACGCTTGTGGTAATATCAAATTTTGCCAAATGACTGCCTACAGGAAATGTTTTATACGTGACTGTTTACTAATAAAAACAATATATTTAAATATGTATATAAATAATTCACTTTAAATATATTTTAAGTAAAAGTCCAGTAAAAGATTTGGCAAAAGATTTGTTAAACTTCAACCTTAATGAATCCAAGTACAGTATTTTACCCACCTGGAACCAAAAAGATTCAAAATGGAGCCCGGCTATCAGAACTCAAAACTTTTGTATTTCTTCTACAGACAACGACGACATTTTTCTCTTATACTGTTTCCACTTTTGTGAGATTTAGGCAGAGCTCAAAGCGAGACTGAACCCTCCCCCCATATAGGCTCATACTGCCAGCGTCTTTCAGCTGTTGCCCAAGACTCACTGTCACTTGGCTCCGCACACACAATGCATGGCCAATGGGTAGACTGGATCCCAGCATCCGTCCTCAAAGGGGCATTGGCCCTCGGCCAGACAGCATGAGCTGGGGGCCCCTGTCGCACTGAAAGACTAGAGCAACACTAATGGTTAACTCTGAATCGAGCCATGAGGAAGAGTCTGGGGGAAAAGGGGAGGATCGTTTTAATATGATCCAGTTTGGAACTCCATAACACATATTCAGATTTCATTAGGGGCAAAAGATGGAGCTTTATGTCAGCAGCATTACAGTTATAGGGGTGAGTGTGTTTGTCTGCTTGACACTGTGTAAAAGAGGGTTAGGGCCTATAGAGGGTGAAGATATGAAGAGAGAGGGGGGGATGTAGGGGAAGAGAGATAGAGAAAGAGAGAGTTCGTGGCCCTCCCAGTTAGGTTATGGCACTGCAGCATGGACAAATCCATGAGCAAGCGAAACCACTGTTTTAAATAGCAGGTATCTGGTGTCAGCGTGCCCCGAGAGAGGCCCTCTCCATCAATATGTTCCTTTGCCCTTGTCTGCTCCTGATATCTTTATCTTGTCAGGCCCTCTCCTGTATGTTCCACCTCAATGGCTTCCGTCTGCGCTCCCCCCTGTCCTGTGCAGATGGACCGCTGCTGGTCGGCCCACTATAGGCCCTTGAGGCCGGATGGTGGAGGTGGAGCAAGAGTGTGTGTGTGTGTGTGTGTGTTTGGGGGGGGAGGGGGATAAGGTACAGCGGGGGTGAGCTGAAGGCAGTCTTATGTCAACCTGTAGTCTACAGGGGCCTCATTACACAGACGCCAATGGAGAAGCTTTTAGAGGGTAATTAGACCATTACAGATAGCCGGGGGAATAAATGAGCACACCCTGTGTCCTCTGAATAACTGAGATGTTAAAATGCGCAGCTATCTTTTTTTTTCAATTACTAATCCATTTGGGAATTTTACCTTTTCCTCTCAGAAATACACATTTTTCCATAAATTCACAATTTACCATGCTGAATAAAGAAAAGTAAGCCAAAATGTGTGAGGTTTAATTTTGGAATAAATTGCAAAAAAAATGTATATAAATACTCTAAAACCAACAAAGCTTTAATGTAAAGCACTTTTTGTGCTGCAAAAAATTCACATGGTGCACAATCACAATCTGGAGTAGCTGTTCCTACTATAAATCCACTGTGCTGACTTGACTCAGATTGTACTATAGTTTGGTGGCAGGAGGAAGCTTCCACTGTTCTTTCCTGTAATTTCGAGCTTACCCTGAGATGAAAATGGGAGCCGGATTGTGGGAAATGACAGATGCGGCTCGGGAGGGCCATTGAAGAGGTCATATGTCATCACGGGGTCGCACACGCCCTTTGAGCAGGGCCGAGGTACGGCACTACCTGGAGAGATGAGGCCTGGGAATGCGGCTAACCTAGACCTGGACTGACTCCATTCACCTGTCTCTCTGCCGTCAGCCTGCTCATAAGCATGCTCTGGATTTATGTTGGCCAGGCTGGCTGGCTCTGTCCATCTGCATGAGCATCTGTCTGTCTGTCTGTCTGTCTTACTCCAATCTCAAAAAAAAAAAAAAACTGCCTCAGTAATGTGATACATTTCTATAAAAAGAAATATTTCACTTTTCCTGAATATTTTCAACCACACTTTCGCCTTTACATAGCAGAAACAACCCTCTTGTACTGTAGGTTTATCAAATATTACACCTATAAATCATCACCATCATCAATGCCATGTTCCTCTGCCTGGTATGTCCTGCCAGTATTAGAGTTTCTGACAGACCGGCGCCTGCACTATATTTCATCTCTTCCTCTCTTTCCCCCCTTCTCTTGCAGCAACTTGCGGTGTGTGTGTGCATGTGTGTGTGTGTTTGTGTGTATGTGTGCGAGAGAGAGAGAGAGACTCAGGACCTAGTGTGTGTGATTTTAATAGCTGTCGGTTACCTGCTCACATATGATACCCCTCCAACCTGCTTGGGCAGATGGCTATTACTTTCCAGTTGTGAAAATCAAGCTTATATAAACACAGGCAAGACTTAGACGCTCTGGACCAAGTATAGTATCCCTCTGATAGATAGTATTGGTCGGTGTGTGTGTGTGTGTGTGTGTGTGTGTGTATATGTGTGTGTGTGTGTGTGGTGTGATGAGGGCTAATTCTTTGGCGTCTGTCATGCGCAGCCTATCCTGTGGAAATCATTAAGTAGGAGCACTAGGCCGTCACTTCCTGGCAAAGCATGTGAGTGAGATGAAGAGCTTTATCACTTTCCAGGACAGGTGGGAACATTATTGAAGGGAGGGCACGGTATTAGTGTCAGACCTGAATCAAAAGTGAAAAGCAGTTTTGGGCGGTTGATGGTTTTGCATTTGTTTTAAGCTGTGTGGAGATTTTCATTTCTGCAGTTTTGGGGGGATTTAAATGTTGATTTCTAGACAATTTTTTTTAACCATTTAAAAGAAAGTGGAAATGATAAGTTAGACTCCTCACAATGCAGACATTTTATTTTTTCAAATCTCAAATCTATATAACCCAGCATTTATTTGTAGACTTCCAACAAGCAACACTGTAATGTTCCGGTTTCATTAATTGTGGCCACTTCATTTTAGGTATGAAACCTGAACTTCTCGCTGTCTTGAAACTCAATAATCCTTTTAGTGTCAAGGTTGGCCCTGTCCTGCTGCCTCTCTCATGGAATCTGCTGTCATGTGACTCCACTGTCCCAAACCGCTGAGATTATTGATCCCTCGCTGTTCTGAGTGAGACATTTACTGTAGCCCATATTGGCTGCGCACTGAGGACCTGCGCACGCCATCGCTGCTTGTATGTACAGTCAATCGATATTTCATATTGTGGTAAATTATTCAGCCACTTCGACATTTCGACAATGTAATGTTTAAATAATAATAATAATAATGTCTTTAAAAAATGAATTGACTATAAGCTAAATGCTCGACAGTATATCTTGAATAACATGTCACATATGTTACCTAGCTGTATATCATATTAATAATGCATCGCATTAACGAAAAATAATTGCTCTCATAAAAACTGAGTTAGAATGAAATAATGAAATGAATAAATAAACTAAGTAGCCTACGAAAATTAAATAGATTTTGTTGTAATTTACTCCATACATTATAAATTAGTTTGTTAATTTTTACAACGAGATCTAAATGTGTTTTTGTTTTCTTTTTGTTTGTTTTTTTTCTACCATTTTACTTCATAGATTTTATTTTACTAACGGCATATATAATAATATATATATAATGTATATAATAACGACAAAAAAACCTTTAATTTAACACATCTGTCAATTAAAGATTAAATTATTTAAAATATTCTGCATTTTCACTTTTGACAAGTGTTGATTTCAATTGTGTCTGCCTGGTTTTTAGTTTAAATTTTTAAACTTTATTTTCTGCTCGTTTTTGTGTCTCCCAGTCATTGCTGTAAACCAAAAATAAGTGATTTTAAAAACAGTACAAGTCAATTATTTGTCCATTAAAGGAACACGAGTTAGAAGCTTACTGTCTTAAAGCAGTGCAGCCACTAAAAGGTATTCATTAAAAACGTAGCTAATTAGGCAAAGCACAGTTTGTTTTAGAGCAACTGGAGCGTTGGCCGCTCGGGTAATTAGTGCGGAGTGGTGATGAGAGTAATGAGGCCGGATCAGGTGTCTCTCTGACCGGTGGCCTCTGCTGAGACAGGGGCATCCAGTGACTGGAAGCCCTGGCAGGCCGGAGCCGAAATACCCTCACGGATTGACAGCACTTCCATGTACATATACCGCCATCTACTGGGTAGAGGCATACAAATAACTGCAGTCCTTTACCAGACTTCACAATGAGACACACGTCATCTCAGATTCAGAGATTTATGTATTCATACATGACTGACTCCAAATTTTACATTGGAGACATTAGACTATGCGCTCATCTTGCATTTTCCAGCACATCTGTTCTTTTCTCTTTTACACAATGGAGTTTTCCTACGCTGTATTGACAGTATCAGAATGGACACAAGGGAACACCTTGTAATATAATTGCTAGTATTTTCTGCATTGCAATAACTGCAGTGCACAAAATAGTAGCACAGTGAAACTTCCTGTATAATGATCATTATATGTGAAAGGCCATGCAGAGAGGTTTTTAAACCCATTATTTTGCCTACCTTGCTTTATATGTAGGTCTAACACTGTGGCCATTTGGAGTATAATTGAAATATAATAAATATAATTTCCATGGATAATTGGGTTTTTGCAGTTTTTGCATACTTCGCATAAACTCGTTAAGGTGCAGACATGTTGCCTACGGGATAATTCATTTTTTCCATAACGAGGTTCAATGGAAAAGTGTGACAAAACCTTTCGGAAATTTGGATTCTGAACTGTCCCTGAACCAACAAGAAAAACATGGCACACAACGCTCAATCAGTCACAGTAAAGGGCTCAATCTATTATTTATTTATATTTGTAACACCATACATTACAGAGCTATTTGAGAGTTCATAAACTCACACCAGTTTTGGCCATTAGTGGGAATATGAGTTAGGAACCACCAAATGTCAGACATAAATGTGAGATGATTGGAACAGACTCGTTAATGTTCCTGAACAGCAGGTCACTGGAGAGATTTTTAATTGGAACATTTTGCATGGACGCTCCTGGATAAGTGATGTGAAATCCTTATTTTTTATGATTAACTCTCTGTTATTTTCCAAGCCTTACGTGAAGCAGAATTCATCCAGAAGTCAAAGATCTCCGTGTTTGCAGTTACGTTCAGGTAGCCATAGAAACAGGCAGGTTTACTGGTCTTCCTCAATAGAAAAGACTATTTGCTATTTGCTATGATTTAAAGGCTACACTATTTAGTAAAATGTCCTTAATTTCTGATGAATTTTTCAGGATGAATGATTATAAAAATAATTGAGTTGTGTTTAAGGAACCTTTTGTGTGGCTGATTTTATTTGTAAAGCTTAGTACAGAAGACAAATTCTTCATTTGCAATGTAATGTAAGTAAGTTCAGTTCTCTTCAGTATTTGACAAAGTTTCACCACTGCAACTGTATTTTCATGTCTCGTAAGTCCATGTGGGCTGGACACTTGCATGTGCCTGACATAATAACCAACTATTTCACCTTGTCTTAATGATTCTTAAAAGAAGTGTCTGTTCTTGGTGGGAAAAAAGGAAAAAGAGCTTTACTTTAACCAACAGTCTTTGGGTCAAGAAAGCAGCAAAGTCTATAAGCAATTCACAAGCCAACAATCCAACAGAGCTACATAATGATGCTGAGAATGTGTATGTATGTGTGTGTGTTTGTTGGGGGGAAATCCCAGATGTGCTTGCCTGCCTGAACTCAGGGTATATATGGTTTTGCCCCGCCTGGACAACACCCTTGGGTGGCATAAACTATACTTTTGCTTCACGCGGTTCATAAAATGATCAATAATAATCATAAGTCAAAGTTAGAGCTCCTATCAAAGAATGTTAATATTGGGACACAGGGGAAGTGTTTGTTTGAGTTCCCCATTGCCTTTTTAAGAACAGGGCACGTCATTCATTCTTGCTTTCTCTCTTTCTTTTGCATGTTCCTTGAATTTAACACAACGTTTCTTACATTTTTTCCAGCTCTGCTAGATGTTCTCCATAAAACAGCACTTGTATCATTTCCACCTCACTAGTCAACTTTCACCCAGCCTCACCTCTGACCCTCAAACCTCACTCTTATATCTCAATCCTTCATAAACTTTCCACAGATTTCTCCAGCCACATAAACTCTCAAACATCTTTGGCACAAATTGCAGTCTGCAATCCCTCTGGCGTGGGCAGAATACAAAATAAACTGCTTCTAATTGTGATGCTATGACCATCTTCCCCCTGACTGTTATTTAGCTTGGCTGCTGCCTGGGCCTTTGTGGTTTCAGCCCAAATAGTTCAGTCAGTGTGAGAGGGAGAACACATTTTATTCCCGCTGCCTGCTACACTGCACATGCTAATAAGGGAGGACCACTGGGATGTTTTTTTTTAAAAATGGGGGAGACGGTGATGTCATCAGCACGCTTTATCTGAGTTGGAATCTGAGGGGGTTGTAGTTTCCTCTGGTAGAGACTCTGGGGCCCAGGAGTGAACCCGTGGCTTTGCCAGGGAGCCGGTTTAAGGAGATTACTTAGTCACCACACCTTTGTTGCATTATGGGCCCGAGTGAGAGGCCGTGCACTGTGGACGTCCCAAGGAGACGCCACAATGACAGCTGCTTGACACCCAAATGAACATGGACAGACATCAGCTTTCAACTGACACATATATTTCTGTCCTCTAAGATGGAGGAAGGCTTCTACACTTCTGAATAAGTACAACATTGTTTACTGTTATTGTGACTCAGTTGCCTGTTCAAAAGTTGTTAATAGATGTTATGTTACAATATGATGCGGTTGTTCTCAATAATAAAATCATTTGAACCCTGATTGGGTGATGCACAATCATTAAAAGTTTAATCACTGGCAATAATTAAAATAACTGTAAATTAAAGCATAAATGTTTTGTACATATACAGGGCACCAATGAAATACTCACCAGCTACCTCCCAGTTGGTACAAGGGAAGAAGTACAAAGGGAATAAGGATGTAAAAAATTAGCATTTAGGGATGACCTTAAGAGAAATTACACATAAGCACTTTTCTAATCACCTGGTATATGTTAAATTATAAATGGTATGCACAGTGCTCCAAGAATGTCCTTTCACAATCAGTATAAAAAGGCACTTTCACATCATAAACATCACTGTCACCTTTTATTCCCTAACCTCTTGTTTTCTTCACCTGTACTAAATTTGTCTTGCTATAAGTACCACACAGGATTTTATTGATACTAGATACATGCAAATACTAAATAATTACACTATAATTTGTGGGCTCAGGGCTGTAAAGTGTAAAGTGTTACCGGCATGGTTACTGCAACAATATATCAGTTACACAGCACTGGCTGTTGTTCATGGCAAGTTTGTGAAATCAGATAAAACTAAAGACTACATCACACAGTATGTTGGTGGTTGTCTCATACTTTGAATTATCAGATCCAATGCGCTGAACTAATAACAATTAAAAAGTGAGAAAGCCACACTTTGAAAAAAAAAAGTGGGATATCTGCTTGGGAATTATTGTTAGCCCACAATTGAATTAAGTCATGGTATTTCCTCATGGTCTGCTAAAGACATGGTGAGCTAGTGTTAGTTTAGAGATATGGAGTAATGAACTCACAGCAATTAAAAGATTATTATGTCTTCAAGCAGAATCAGATGTAGACATGCAACAGAAGAGGTCCTTGCAGAAGCAAACTTGTAGCCCATGACAAAAAAAGGAGTAGGGTGACACAGTGTATTCAAGCCACACAGAGCTTGATTTTATTGCCCTGATAAAACGTCCTCCAGGGTAATCGTGACAGGCAGTTGCCCCTTTTCATGCCCACACTGCAACGGCACTGCAAGAGACCAGAGAGAAAATCACACATCCCATTTCTCACACCGGCCTGTCCCTCTTACTCTGCCCCAAAGTGCGTTTTATGGACATTTCCCCCTGTTCGGTGCAGATGGGTTAAATATTACATCAAAGCGTCTTTAATGTTTCACAGTACCTCTCACATTTCTCCTCAGTATCGAGTTCAAAACTAGTGCAGGCTGCATTTTTACAGTAGATTTAATGGATCAATGTCCATAATCACATTAGCACTGGCTTAACGTATAACAAATTTCACCGTACCAGCATCAAAGACCTGACCTCTTGTTATAATCAGGCATGGCATCTTTTCCTCCACTCAAGATCTATGGGCCTTCTGATACTGGGTGAAACTGAAAATTGCCAAGGGGGTGATAAGCTGTATTGTACGCGGCTCAGAGAGTAGCTGTATGAGAGAAAAACATTTGTCCCTCATAGTCACACAGTCACAGATGCTTTGTGCACCTCCTCACTGTTTTCATGGATCATGCTGATAATCCTCTCCTTCAGCTCTTATCAGAAAAAGTGTTTGGAAGGGAATTTTTTGGCAAAATCAAACATATTTTCCTTGTACAACTCTATAATGCCAGAAATTTTCATTCTGAGAAAGGGCAGAGGAAAGTGGTCCAACTGTGTGAGGCGACTTTTTTTTTGTAGAAGAAAAATAAAACATGATGTATTATGTCTGAGTGAAAAACACTCTGACAGTCTTCACTCAGCACTTCCTGTACAAGGCCAACAGGCCATCAATGAATAATACAGATTAGCAAAAGATTCAAACAGACAAACTGCAGACAAACTAGAATTGATGGCTTCCACTGAGCCACTCAGGGAACGGGGCATGACGTAAAAGGAAAAACATGTCGGGTTCCCCCGGCCAGGTTAATCAAGACAAGCTTCCCCTGCAAAAAGAGGTGTGTGTATGTGTGTGTGTGTGTGTTTGATTGCAGCCCAGTACTGTTTTGTGTGTGCATGTATGTGTGAACCCATTGCTCATTCATAATATGCAATCCTATTTTACGGCTGATTGTATTTGCCATGCTGTATGCATGAGGTCTTTGCCCATATTCCTCTACCCAGCACTGCATAAATAAACAGGAACACTCTATAATCCATCATCCTGTGTGCTGTGGGAGCGTGCCCAACACAAACATGGCTTCTGTTTTCTATCTGTGTATATGTCTGTGTGTGTGTGTGTATGTGTAAGTGTGTGTGTGAAAGGGAGAAAAGAGAGAGAGAGAGAGAGAGAGAGAGAGCGCAACTGTGTGAGGGCTAGGATGGGTAGCACTATTATGTTAGTGCTCACTGATTGTCCATGACTGTGAAACATAAACCGCCTGCACTAAACGAGGATTATACAAATGAGCTTCCTCTTTCCTCTTTGTTTCTGCGTCCCACTGCCTGGACAAGATGCAGAGTAGAGGGCACACTTTGTTTCGTTACTCCTACCATGCTTAGAAATCCTTGTAAAATGGTTCTAATCTGAGTTTAATGATGATGATGATGTTAAGATGGCACGTTAGTGATAAACTTGCTCAGAATATTCTTTTTACCATTTGCTTTATATCTATATTTTATGGTTTATAGTTCAGCCATAAATATTTAGTTTAATGAAATAATTCTTTCTCTTACAATAACCTTTTTTCTCTTTAAGTCCCAAGCTGAATCCTTAGACTGGCTGGGAAAGTCAGGTTGCAGGATGTGATTAACTACCACTCTTTCCTTCCTCAACAAGTTTCTAAATCGCAATAAACACCAACTGCCCCGGTGGAGCTGCTCTGAGGACAACAGTACAGTGTAGCACTGTGGTTGTTTCAGGCAGTTCTCATGTATCAGTGTTCACAGTAAGAAGTAAGGGTAGTAAAAATTAAATAACCTTTTCACATCACAAAGCCTGTGTACTTATTGTACATCTTTGCTGCACTGTTTGGTCCAGTCAATACCTGTTGAGGGTGTCATCTAGCATGACCAGCAGGTCAACATTTCCATTTATCCAGTTAAATATCTCACAAAATTTTGCACATACATTAATGGTTCCCAGAGGATGTATCTGATTGACTTTGATGATCCCCTCGCTTTTCCTCTAGCACTACCATTGTTTTTGACATTTGTGGTTTTGAGTGAAATGTTTAGGGATTGGATGGATTGCCATGAAATTTGGTGTAGATGTTCAGTTGCAATAGCTTAGGTGATCACTTAATATCATCAGGTAATATTTTTGATTCATCCAGTATTTTGGTTTGTGACCAAAAACCGGAAAAACTCATGATATTCCCATCACCCTCAGTTGTATTTTGTGATTTTAGTACAAATTATCAAATGTTGGCATGCTGATGTTATAATTTAGCTCAGTAGAGCCTCGCAACTAGCGTGTCTGTAGACTCCTCTTGTTATTTGAGTATCTATCTATTGTAACAAATCGCCATTACAAAATTCTGAACCAAATTTGATGGATGATGCATATTTGTACGCACTATAACTCAAGATAAGAGTAATAATCTTTGTGATGTTTTCTTAAAAGGTATCTATTGAATGGCAAAAGCAGTTTGACACTCTAATACTGGACTGTTGAAACATGGGTCTCTAAATGATCTCCAAATAAAACCTTTCAAACAAACTAAATTTTTAGAAATACCTACATTCAATTAATAGTTTTTGACATATCTAAATGAAGGGAAAAATCCAAAGATGGGTCACCTTAAAACCCTGGAGAATAATGAAATATTCTACAGCTAATGCTCTAAAGTATATGAATAGTTACTGCAGTTAATTGGTGCCTAATGTCAGATTTATGGTAACAACTGACCTCATCTACAGTATTTTCTGCTTAAGCCTAGATTGACTTCCCCGTTTCAGCTCTTGTCATATTATACCAGCAGCTACTCTGGAGCAGAAATCCAAATAGTAACAATGGTAGGGCTATTGTACCCAGCATAATGCATTTTACAATATACTCATTCATTGCATGAGGACTTTATTTACAGAACCCAATGAGTAACGCAATGCCACGCTCTGATCACACACTCCAGCCCACTGCATGTAATTATCCTCAGCCTGCTCTCCAATCTGTCACTGCCCAAACTAATTTGTTAGTGTGCATGTACAGTGATTAAAGAAACTTCTGTGCCATTGCAAAAAGGGGGCTTCTATCACTCCCTCCCACCCTCCCCCACATTCGGGGAATTCTCCAAGAATGAGGCGAAGCTGCCATGTCAAAGTGAGCCAGGCAGACGTGTACAGATCGCCAACATTGCTAATGCATCTGAGGCACTGGTGCACCAGTATAGTCATAATAATTAAAGACATACAGCATTTCAGGGCTTCATTAATCATGGTTTATATGGACTTTGAAGCCCTAATGAAAAACAGCCTGCCTCTCTGGGTTTATTGTGTCTATACAAATTGTGGGGATGGCGTACGCCAGGAATGCCCCCCTCCTGACCGGCTGTTGCAGGATGTGGTGATGGAAAACAAAAAGATAAGATGTGGTGAAAAGCAAGTGATGGTTTACGAAGAGGTCAGTGGTCATGGTTGTTTATGTAGACGCTGAGCAGCATTCAATCAGACAAAAGTGAGCTGCTGACAGTGACAGCAGTGTGTGTTTATAAGTCTTTGTGTTTGCACGTTTGTCCTCTTGTGTGTGTGTGATAAGATTTACTCGGTGGTCAACGTTTAGCACAAGATTTTCTGTCCTTGGTTGAACAAAAATGAAGACCTTTAGTGCTGTCACACATGACAATCTTTGAGTTGCTATTAGTTTCTCAGATTCTCACCACGCTCTCCAATCCTTCTGGAGGTGCATTATGGTGAGATCAGAGTGAGAGATTACCGGGTATTACGCTCTCAGTGCCAGAAGTGGAAATTACCGCGAGGGTGTCAGCGCCAGAGTTTTCTGTACTTGTTTTCTCATAGCGAGAAGGAGGTAATGCTTTACTCAACACGTTCCATTCCAATGGGTTGTGACTGGTCCCTGGCAGTGCTATCAGGGTGAGTCACAGCCAAAAGTATGTGCAGTTCAACAAAAGCAAAGGGAGAAAGAAGAGGGAGAGAGTTGAGGACTCCAGTCCAGGACACATGCATCTTCTCCAAATAAAAGTCCCTTTGGCAGGTTTACATTGCATTAGTCCACTGAACCCAAGGAAATATACAGTAGAGGGAAGAGAGGGGAGCATCCATCATCTGAAATGCAAAGGATGAAGTCATTTTGTTTTCTCCCTGATGAAGAGTTACAGAGAAAGTTGTCAGAACAGGTGCAATATCGTCTTGGTCCCAAAGGTAAGCTGTCATTAATCAGAAACATTTTATTTTATCCATTTCCTTACTGTGCACACTTGAAGTCTATTAACTCTATGTTAACCTTCATTTTCTCGAAATATACAGCACGAAAAGACATTCAAGAGATAAGAGTTAGAGTTACTGGCTGTCCACTGCAACTCCAAGGTAAAACTGGATTCTGTGTGGTAACTACCTGGCAGTGTCTCATTTCCTCTCCAACACAAGTTCCTCACTTAAATTTGTCATTTTATGGAGTGCCTCTGACGGAGCACGAAAGTTAAAGTGGCCCCTTGGCATAAACAAGTCAAAAAACTCTGAGACGGGTTGAATTTTAGAGGGAGGAAGAAAGGCCTTGCATGTGCTTATTTGAGAGCCAACAAGCATCATTGCTCTCTGGACCCTGCGGTTTGTCAGCGTTCCTCCCAGGTGAGCTCACACTGGACCAGTCGAACACGGCCATCCACCCCCCACTTGCCCCGGCCAGGAAGAAATGGCGTCCTCAGCTCTCCGGCTTGACTCACACAACATTTTGCTGGTAGTCAAAACAAAATTAGTACTGGTTTGTTATTTTTTAGTTAGCTCATTGTGTTGTGTATGATTTCTAAGGAGAGGGGCGTGTTTAGTTACTAGTAATGTTGAGTTGCTAAGGATTACGATGAGAGGGATCAAAGTAATAGCTGATATTTATAGTTTTATTTAAAGTCACTGAGATGATGGAGGTGGTGGGACAACCACAAGAAACAGTAGGAGTCGCTTTAAAGCATGCACTGTGAGCTTTCCTCCTGTTTTTGTCACTGAGCAAGAGTGTGAATCCTTTTCAAGTCTTGTCAAGCTGTACATGACCCTACTTTGATCAATCTGCGGGGATCAATCAAGTATGAAGGCAGAAGAAGAACAAAAATGCCAGGAGTCAAAATCAATTAACATGCACCCAAACTTGGAAGGGAAGTGAATAGCTTAAGTGAGGAATCAGAAATCACACAGTTGCAATTTAGAAATTAAAGATTTTCTACTTTGAAAATGCACACACAACGAGGTGCAGACCAGTGTGAGCTTTGATGCGAGTCCATAGAAATTAAATATGTAAAAAAAACTCTTCTCTATCAAGGAGGTTGCCACCCTGATGAAGGGTGAGATAACTGAAAGTGTTTGGTGACAGAAGCATGGTGTACTGGAGAAGAGTTGTGCCATGTGTTTTAATTTTGATAGAATTCAAAGATCAACAATAAAACTATAAGATTTTAAATATTGTGAGATTATATCAACTTGGGTGCTGGAAATATTTTGAGAGAAGACCTGAGAATGATTAGAAAAGGCTTGTCTTGGCACTAAAATTTTGTTGCATGTTTTCTGACTCATAATATGACTATATGTTTTGTTAATGTGGGCGCACAGCAGTGAAGGACCTCACTGATCCTTGACCAATCTTGAAAGCATTAGAGAAAAGTCAACCTAGACAATAACGCCACCCTGTGTTTAATATGTGTGTTACATGTTTACAGTCTATGCCCATAAAAAGTACCAGGTGACACCACTAAAATGCAGCTGTACTTGACTGAGCTGGCTATCTTTTGACCAAAAGAAGTAATAACCAACCAACTTGCACATAGTGAAAGAATAGAAAATAACAATTTTTCACAAAATTATATCTAAATGTGCATACCTAACACAAAAATGAGAGAAACCAAATTATTCAGACCATAATATACTTTTTATTACTTGACTACAATATATAATCCATTGGTCTCAGCGTCATGTAATATTTTCCAGCAATGTCAGGAGACAATGTAGACTGTAAATTCGGATTAGCAAATAAATTACACCACCAGTCATCACACCTTCCCATTCACTTGAATGAGAAAGTGTACCCAAACTTTTGACTGGTACCATACATTACATAGATATAAATATATGAGAATAAATATGTCAGTCATATATAACCAAGCTTAAAAATCAAGGCTGTAAGAAATTTCTCATCCTCCCTGTGATCTCTGCTTCCTTTCCCACGCCGTCCACCTCATCTGCCTCATGCCACTTCCCTCTGGGGTGCAGGAAGAGGTAATACAACACAAGACTTACCAGCCCCAGCACTGAACCCCCAAAGATTATACTGCTGACTGTCAGGAAGAAAGTGGTTGTCTTCAACTCTGGCTTCAACAAAATGTACAGTGTCGGAGCTGTAATGTTTATAAGAAAGTAGAAAAAGTAATAGACAATCATGGCCACTTTGGTGTCCTGCCCTTTGACATTGAAAAACGTGAACATGAGGATGAAGCCTATGACTGCCCGGTAGAGAAGCTCAAGACTTCTGGATGTGCAGAATTTGGTTTTAAGCAAGTGTGTCCAGGCTGTCCCCAGCAGCCAGAGGATGGTGAGGGCTATCATGCTGTAGCTGCTCAGCATGAGGAGGAGGCTGTAGCTCAAGATGTGGCTGGTGATGGTACAGAGTTTGTAGAGGAGGTAGATAACTGTGGGAAGGCCAGAAGGCATCTCCCTGATATGGGGGAGGGATCTGCGCAGGCAGCGGCGGTAGTCCACCAGGGCCCAGGCAATGTTAAAGAAGGAGAAGGCCATAGACAAATCTGAAAGATAGCAGTCAGGAGAAATAAATGATTTAAATTCATATATATGCAGAAAATATGATACTTTCTGCCTCCACACACACATGCACATACTTACATCGCAGGACTGAGCTCTCATCATGGGCCAACGCTATGTAAACCTGTAGGAGGAGTTGAGGAACACTCTCCAGGAAAGCCTCAAACAGTTTGAGCATGCTCAGATCAGTGGCGTGGCAAAACAGATTATGGTGCACATCCTTCCTTTCTTCCACTGTATCGGAATTTGTTGACTTCCAAACCACATTGAAGCCCTTTTTCAGCAGGTAATAATACCTAACACCAGGCAAAACACAAAGAAAACACATTCAGACAGGTTGTTGCCACCATGCCATGTATTTGTTACTTAATTATTAGCTGCTGCTCAGATGATGATGCATTTACAAGGCCTTTTCCTAACGTCAGAGAAATGCAGCACACAAAACACTGCAGCTTAAATGTGGTTATTCCAGTTTGCACATTCCATGATACCTGCCAGTGTGCATGATTAGCATACTGCACATAGAGTCACAACATGCCGACATTCCTTAGGCTGTATGAGGTGATGTCATTTTGCACCAAACCCATGCACATATGACAACAAGTGTCTTCTTATAGTCAAAGCTGCTGCCCTCTTATCATTATCATCAACAGCATCATACCTGGTGAAGATGCCCACGCCAAACAGATGGATGACAGCAAGTTCACCTTTGGAAATGCCTGATATTGCATTTCTTTCAGAGTTTATCAGAACATCATTCATGTCATCCCTGTACCAGGCATAACTGAAGATCTGCGTCACCAGCAGCCCCACCAGGACAAATCCTAGAGTCAGTCCAGCCCAGACATAATATTTCCCTTGAAAATATTTGAAAGCCAGCCAAACGTCCATCCAAATGTCCACAACGTAGAAGAAAAGTCCAGTAATGGTTAATAACCATCGCAGTTTTGTGTATCGATTGTCTGCATGAGGCATTTTGTTATCAGTTGAAACGTTCAACCAAAAGTTTCGAGGTTCGTTGAGGTTCATGGATCAAAGCTGCTCTGGACAGTTTCCTTTTGGACCTCAGCAGTTCAGATGCCATTTCAGTCAATCTGCAAAAAACAACACAAAGTGATAAAGAACCATGAGGATCGTGGATAACATCATGCATATATACGGTATTTTACATGCACAACCATTTTTATTACAATGTAAAACAAATCTTTGCTTAAGATAAGGGACATTTTGAAATGCGGCACCTGCTGTCATATTCGTATGCCCTTCGATCTCTGTCATAAACACTTTATCTGAAGTTCAATAAAACATGTACTAGAAAAATAACGAATGACCTTAACAATAGGGATCATGAAATAATAATCTTCTCTGCTCAGCTCCTGGAAAACTGCATTTTAAAACTTATTAACTGAATCACAGAATAACTCCATATAAAGTCTATTTATATCATGTGGTTTCAATATAATTTTTAAGATGCCAAATTGGTGATTTTTTAAACTAGTATGTCCTGTTTCCCAAAGAAAAAAATAAAATTTAAGGCAAACTCAACATAGCTAAACAAATAATTACATTCATATCGTCTTCACTGCATTAAAATACTGTAAAGCATTAGTTGTGTTCATTTATTGTATTATCAAATAAAGAGTTTCTTGACAAATGGTTCTTAGCTCAGCTGTAACCCAAATATATCCCAAATTATCAGTAAATATCAGTGCCTGTCATTCTACAAAAATGACAGCTACACCTAAACAACAAATAAAAACATTAAATGAACTTACTAATATATTTTGCCCATGGTAGACGGCTGCTTACAGTCGCAGAGGCGGCAGTGCTCTTTCTCTTTCATTGAAACTCGTGACAAGCTCCACCTTAGTGATAAAACTCTGAACTAATAGAGAAGTTGGACAGAGTGTTGTTACGTAATAGGTTGTGTGGCCATGTGCGTGCACAGTAGGTGTGTGTGTGCGTGTGTGTGTGTGCTTGTGTGAGAGTGCTCAAGTGACAGATTAACTTTTACAATCCCTGATTTCTTCCTCCTTCGTTTAGACTGTACATACATTTTCTTTTGGATGGCTTAAACATCAGATAGTGATGAACTGTCTGTGTATCCCCAGACATGTTGTTTCATCTTACAGGTTAAACTGTGTGTACAAAGACGGGTGTGGGTTTGCTGTGAACACAAATAGTGAGAAGGATGATGTCACACAGTGGTTTCCTGTGAACTAAAAGTTTGCACGAGAAGCATGAGAAGCTTCAACTGAAATCATGATGCCTGTTATGTACATCATTTTCAAACGACAATGTAAACTTGAAATACTCAAATAAATAAATGGTTGTATATAATGGCATTGGTATTCAAATTTAAAGCAAACTATGTACAGTTTGAAAGAAGAAATAACACAGTCTAACACATTTATTCTTAAAAATGGAAAGTTAAATTAATAAGCAAAAAAACAAAACACACACACACACACACACACACACACACACACACACACACACACACACATACACACACCCTTTTCCAATTCAACAATCTCACAGGTTTTACTGCTCCAACCTCACTTGGTCTGGTATGACCAGTAGCTTATATGGTAGCTACTGACACGGAATGGTGGGAAACTTTAGCCAGAAATTTCTGTGTAATTGACATCACTGAGTCAGTTTATGACTCTTTTCTTCCTGTGGTACTGTTGCTCTATGGTTTTTAATACTCTACTTTTTCATGTTTCGGGTTTGCAGGTATTTACGAGAAATGAAGTGCGGTTACCCATTTGCTAGCCCTGGACGATACGTGCGTTTTGATGCGTAACACTGAATGTAAACAGAAACAGAAACCAAAGGTATCCTTTAAAAATGTGCATCATGTAAGCTGAAAAAAAATAACCCTATATATACAGTTTGTATAACATAAAAGGCAGGGCATAATTGGTCATAATTATATAATTATGGTCCTTATTGCAGTTTATATTGTGCCTTAGTGTAATCTCAATTAACCACAGACTAACTGTCGCTCAGTGAAACTGGGACTTTCAGGGCCTCTGAGGTTGAGGGCAGGGTTCAAATGAGAACAAACTTTCCCACGCAACTTGCACAGGATAACTGTAGCTTGGACTTGTGACTCCAAAACCGGAATTCTAATGGGTCTGAATGTCTGAGTACATCAGAAATAATCGCAAAAATATAGATAATGGACTGTGATCGATATTCCTTATACTCCAAACCTCTAGGCAGCGACAGAGAGCCCTGGCTGTTTCTCTCCTGTGCGTAAAAGAGCTTCGTTGGTCAGGCGCAGCGGCATTCTCTTCGTGGACCCTCCCACTAGCAGAAGAGTGACACGCCATTCAATTGCTGCCTGGCCCTGTGCTCGTAGGAAGCAGGAGGGAGCTTTGAGTCTTCTCGTTCAAGAGGGATAAATACTATCTAAAAGAAACCGACTGCATTCCGGCTGCGCCAAGCAAAAGTTGGACCGAATCGTGTCGACATGGGGATCCGAAAAAAGACGAACAAGAACCCGCCGGTGATGAGCCATGAGTTTGTCATCCAGAACCATGCAGATATTGTTTCCTGTGTTGCTATGGTGTTCCTGCTCGGGCTGATGTTTGAGGTAAGTCGCGTCCACATGTTGAATGGGGGGGTTCTGATTGCGGATCGTGCGGGGCTGCTCTGCTTGCCTGGAACCAGCGGTGTACGGGGATGCCGAATACTCCCCATCTGTCCATCGGGAAACTGACATGGCTGTCTGATCTATTCTACACACTACTTCCTCCCGTGATCGAAAGTTTCTCTGTGCACGATGGCCTCAACGCTTTTGTTTTATATCCACCAGATGATCTGCGGATACTGGCAGTGTGGCATGAAGCTTTTCAACCAGCTGAAATATGCTTTAATATTAAATAACGTGATGTGGGAACTATAGTCTCCGCTTTCCATCTGGCTGCTTCCCCGGTTGAAATTATTTCAAATCGTCTACAGGCCCGCGGCTTAATCATCAAAACAAAGTTACTTAATGTGCAGCATGGCGTCATTACATGTTTATTGTAGATTTGCAACAATGTATCGCTCTCTGTGATTTATTGTGCAACCACTGCCGACTTCGTTAGTTTATGCGTAGAGATGTGTTACGTGGCAATCATACAACGACTGAGAGGGTTGTCATCACACAGGTCTGCCTGCACCAAAAAACTGCAAGTTGTCGCCAGGAGCGAAAACAACGTTTTAAATGGAAGTGGATGCTGCAGGCTGACAGCCAGCATCCCCTCACTCCCAGCTCCATGCGGGTTTACTTTCACTCCAAATTCTGTTTAATTCCAAACATGTTTCATCCTCACTGAAAAAGCAGCGCCATTAGTGTCAGGTCGGACAGAATGAAAACTACTTCCTCTTTTTGTTTTCCAAAGTAAAAATGATTTTTGGCAACAGCTGTTGCTACGTGTGTATGTACCACGACGGCAGCACCATTTTTTTTTCCAAAATGTCGCTTTAGAGTTACAATTTCACTGCTAGTGAACACCTCTTTTCATGTATTTAATATGAATTTGTCGCCGAAGTAGTTGTTTTGTTGTGAAGGAGGAAGATATAACTTCCCATTGTAACATTTATAGCAGCGGTTCTCAAAGTGGGGGCCGGGAACTTCCAGGGGGTCCCCAGCAAAAAGGGGAATAATTTATTTTCACTTTAATTCCATCCATAAGTAACATAATGACAGAATGTATGACTATTTTGATCATAGGTTTCATACACTTTCTGTAATAAAAGCAAATCTTTTTGCTTTTAGACGCAAAAATCTTTTTGCTTTTAACAAAAATCTTTTTGCTTTTAGATGTTTTGCTCTTAAAAAGGGGACCCTGGGACAAAATCTTATCAAATTGGGGTCTGTGGTCTAATTTGTGTCAGTTTAAGGGTCCTTGACATGAAAAAGTTTTAGAACCACTTCATTATAGGGCTTTCTTGATGCAGCTCTAAGTGCTGCTGATCCAATTCGTTCACTTGGTGGGATCATTTTTAATTAAAAATCACACCCCAATATTACCCTTAAATAATGAAACTGTCTATTTTGTGATCCACAAAGATAATTCTGTTCAATCAGTCTATTCCTACAATCCCTCATTTATAGATTGGTAGTGTTTTATCACTTTTAAAAAATCTCATATATTTGAATTGTATTTGCACTTTCTTAATCTTTGTGTTATATCAACTTATATATATATAATGTATTTCTGAAATTAAAGATTCACTGGCTTTAATGTTTTGTATTAGCTCCAATATTCACTTATAAATCACAATTGCAGTCACTTTGATTTGGGTCCAGCAGGAGTTTTTTGATGCATAAATGCAATACTCCAAGTTTTGCAAGCTTGCTCTTAGTGTAAAAAAAAAAAAAAAAAAAAAATGCAAAAAAAAAATATTTGAGTTTGGTTAAACCCTGGTTCACATAAATTTAAGGGTGGTGTTTTAAAGATTGCATGTTTTTCTTCTCATCTTTTTTACACAGGTCACCTCAAAGTTTGCGGTGTTATTCATAACTGTCCAGTACAACGTCACCATCTCCACAAACGGTGAGTTAAGGATTACAGAATAAGAATAAAAGACATGTGGTGAGAGCAGATGTTTTCAGATAATGTGTGAATAGCGCATGGTCTGGTTTTAATAGATAATGCAGCATTTTCTTAAGAGTTGTCTTGCTGGAAGCGTCTCATTTGGATTCTAGAGCGCTACTTGCGTGGCCTTACACAAACCCATTTGAGAGCTCCTTTTTTTTCCCCTTTGGAGCTAAATTTAGTCTGCCTGATTTATAAAGTTCTCTTGTGGCAAGGTTGTGCCAGGCGAATTTGGGCTAAGGTGTAATATAGGCCTTTCAAATCAAGTCCTGCTTATTTCAAGGTTAACAATTTCTTTGCCGACTTCAGATACTGCTGAAGCAACGTTCGACCTCAGAGCTTATGTGTCGTGCAGGCCGGACGTTTGCAGGCTGCCAGATGGTGATACAGTTCTTATCTGGGAGACCTTACCATTTAAGCTATCTCTGTAACTTATTTACAGATTGTACCTAATAAGACAAATAACATGCAGCACCTAAATCTCTCTACAGTGACCGAGCTGAAACAAATTCAATAATTCCACTGTGTTTTTCTTTAGTGGTGCTGACTTTTACAACCCATTGATTTCTTCATGTGGTTGCATAAACCATGAGCGCTGGAGTCTCGCTCAGGTTTTCTTAAACTACTGTTTATCATCTATCTCTGTGATACAAATAATCACAATTACTCACAGCGTTTCACAGATAGTGAGTTGGAGGCTGCATAGATAATATGTAACTTTAGGAAGACAGAGGAGGCTCTGTGTGTGACGGTTACAGTTGTGACACAGTCAGTGACTCTAGCATTTTCACTGTGGTCTCATATGCCACAGTAGAGACTTCCCAATCCAAACACTTGTCAAGTCAATTCTTTTTATAGCCCAATATCACAAATTACAAATTTGCCTCAGGAGACTTCCCCTGTCCTTAGATACTTGATTCAAATAAGGAAAACCTCCCTAAAAACCCCTTTAAAACCTGCATGAACACAATGCATGTAACAAATGCAACACAATGACCGGTAAAAGTAGAATTATGCTTTTTAATTGTGGTCGCTGTGATGACTTTGTCTTACAGAAGGCCCAGAGGAAACAGCCGTGAACCACTTCCACCATGGTATCAAAGACTTGGCTACTATCTTCTTCTACATGCTGGTGGCCATCATCATGCACGCCATTATCCAGGAGTATGTGCTGGATGTAAGTGAAACTGAGACAGACACACACACGCATGAGTACACAGACTCGAATCACTACGGACAGCTGTGCATTGTTTTTTATTGTTGTTCTTCTGTGCAGAAAATCAACAGGAAGAAGCACTTCTCCAAAACCAAGCACAGCAAGTTCAACGAGTCGGGCCAGCTCAGCGCCTTCTACTTATTCTCTTTCGGCTGGGGCACAAGCATCCTGCTCTCTGTACGTACAGTAGCTAAGCAGGCATTGCTCTTTATTTTACCTGTGTTATAAGCTCAAAAATGTCCATGATTGTAATTGAAATGCTTCATTGTTCCTAGGAAAATTTTCTGTCCAATCCAGTCTCCCTGTGGGAAGGTTATCCCCATACACTGATGCCGTAAGTGCATGTCTGTTTTAGAGTTATGTTAGTTCTCCCTTAATTTGTCTGTGTTTTTTTTTTTTATAACAAGTGTGCCTTTTGAACTAAAAAAAAAAACATTTCATCCAGATTCCAGATGAAATTCTACTACATTTGTCAGCTGGGCTACTGGTTACACGCTCTCCCAGAACTGTACTTCCAAAAGACAAAGAAGGTACGTGTGTGTGTTTATGTGGTTGTCCCATCATTTTGCAGCACAATGATGTACTGTAGCTTCTGTTTGGATCCTGAGTTTCCTGTTTGACTTCCTTGATTATGATGCATTATTTCAAAAAAATCATATTCTTTTCTACACGCGGAGCCACACTGTTGTAAATATTTTCACCATTTTTGGCCTCCCCTCCTCTTTGTTTACTGTTTAGGAGGATATTCCACGCCAGCTTGTGTACATCTTCCTGTACCTGGTCCACATTGCAGGTGCCTACATTCTGAAGTAAGAACTGCTCATTTAGAAAGCCTTAAATTGGATGTATGAATGTGTGTTGTTTGCAATCTAAACAGAAGCAGAAGGCTCTACAGTGGTGTCCACCTGTATTGTTCCTGTCAATTGTAATAAAGTGGAATCTCCTTGTGTCTTTCAGTCTGAACCGTCTGGGTCTGGTCTTGCTAGTGTTGCACTACTTTGTCGAGCTTCTCTTCCATGTTTCCCGCCTGGTCTATTTCAGCAACGAGAACAGACAAATGGGGTGAGTTCTCATTTTCTCTGTTTTGAAATATCTTACTGTGTGCCGGTCATTTGTATGTATGTAAAAATAAGTATGTGAAAAATGTACCTGTGATGATCAGCAAACAACAGACTGATGTTGAGCTGCTTGAGAGCAGAAGTCTTGAATGCAGGCTCATGGTCATCCTCTTGTCTTCTAGTTTCACCTTATGGGCCATCTTGTTTGTCCTTGGACGGCTGCTTACCCTGTCCTTGTCTGTCCTCACCGTGGGCTTTGGCCTCGCCACAGCTGAGAATCAAGGTTTTGATTTGGCTGCAGGAAACTTTAATGTTCTTTTTGTTAGGTAAGTGTGTCTGAAAAGGAAAAAAATGAACCACTTGATCCTAAAATAACCATGCCACAAAAATCCACTCTAAAATCAATTCCTAACATTATTAAAGTAGCTAATTGTGATGCACAATTCAGTCAGTTTTGTCCTTTTTTTATTTGCTGTGGTATTTTATCTCCCATGGGGTCAAGTATATGTGCCGTTACTTTCAAGATATGCAGCGGAGTTTAAATGAAAGTCATCATAAAATCTACTGTCAACATCAGGTTGGCCGCTCAGAATACCAGAGCAGACTTTCAATGCTCACATTGTAGTGCTGAGGTTCAATAATCATAAAGGAAGAAGTCTATTGTGAAAGATGAAGAGAGTGGCTTTAATAAATTAGAATGCAGCCACAATATATCTTGTGCCAAGTAGATGCAAAGTCAAGTGAGTGAATTCTCCCTCTGTTGTTCTTACTAAACTATCAATCACTATGTCTCTCTCTACCCTACAGCTTCATTATAGACTGTTTGAATATTACCTGGTTGGACGTACAAGGGGTCAAAAATAACATCTAATTTTAGCACTGTCGCTGTGTAACACACACACACACACATCTTTATTTACCTTTTTGAGTTACTGACTGTTCCCTCTCTCTACTAGGATAACTGTCCTGGCCGCTATCTGCCTCACTCAGGCCTTCATGATGTGGAAATTTATCAACTTTCAGCTGCGCCGGTGGAGAGAGCACGCCCAAGCTCAGACCTTGAAAAAGAAACAAGTTCCTTCCAAGAGCAAATCAAAGAAAGATAAAGGTGAGGGAAGAAACCCAAAGGATGGAGTGCGTGCATGCAGTACTATGAAGAATTTTTTTGCTAAGCAGTTTCCTGAGCAATAAATATAAATGAATACATTAACAAAACACTCAAGCTGAAGTGAAAAAGACAAAATAGGAAGTGAAAAGGAGGAAACCACAAAGTCTTACAGCAGTCGATAATAAACAAAGAAGGACACGTTTGTTTGAATACAATGCTTACAGTACAGTCTTCTCATGAAATTTCCTATTAAATGTGTAATTTCCCTTGCTAATTCTGCTTTACAGCACTAAATATTTCAATGGAGTTAATTTGGATGTGTCCTTTGTTTGTTTTTTTTAGCCAATGGAGTAAATGGAGTGAACTCCCACGGAGCTGATTCACCAAGAGCAAGAAAAGAGAAGTCATCATAAATACATTCCCTTCAGCCCTACCTATCAGCCCCACCCCCCACCCCCTCAAAGAACCATCTTTCCCTTTGCCTCTGCGGCTGTATCCGACCAAGAGATCCTCCAGCTCCATGACCATGATATGCATTTATCAGCTCCCACAGGACTGACCTCCCAGCTGGACTTCAAGAATGCATTTAAGCTTCGCTTGTCGCCAGACGTCCAGCATGCCTTGATTTAAGAATCATTGCTCTGCTGTGCCATTTTGAATGAAAAGAAAACAAATTCTGAAATAAACTATATAAAAAAAAAGACCTTATTTAAGAAGTGCCTATTGATACGGATTGTTTTGTACAGGGTGTGTAATTTTGAAATTTCAGGAATGATGACGTCATTGTTTAATGTTCCTCCCAAGTCAGGTCATTTCATGCTTTTTTTCCTAAATACTGTATATTCCATCTTGTATTTTATTTCCCTTTGGTATTTTTTTTTTCACATGTATTTATGATCGCCACTTCAGCTCCTCTTGCCATTAGCTCCTGTCCTTCTCCTGATGGATTTTCCTTAACGTATGGAGTTTATGAATATCTCTTCATTTTTACATGAATGACAGTTGCGTACAGTCTTGTTATAATCTCCATCTTTAGGATATGACTGGGTGCACAACACAGACTGTTCAAACCCACATAGCAAAAAAAAAAAAAAAAAATGACCATGTCACTGGCCAACAGACAAGCAAGATAGAATGTGGAAGTATTTTTTTAATAACCAGACATGGATGAAAACAATAGACATAGCAGCTCCATGTAATATGGTAATTAGATCCACAGTTCAGTATTGTGCAAAACCAACAATGTAAAACTGCCAGCAAAGACTTAATAACCTGTCAGAGACTAATTACTGGTATTCTTGCCATGAAATTATGCTGAATTTATTGCAATCCTGTTTGAAATACTCTTAATAAATGAACATCCCTCATGTTTTAGTTTTGAGTAACTTATGTAAAGGATGAAATCAGGCAAAACATCCCTTCTGTGAGTTTGAATCACTGTCTTGACGTTTGCTGGTTAAGGGGAATGGTGTATGCAGTATTTGTTTGGCTTATCATACTATTGCTTACCTTAAAACAAGAATGATTTGTTGTAAAAGCATGGACTGGGAATGAGAACACTATTTTTGTTTGGCTGTCTCCCCCCCCAACCCACCACTGACTGTGCCAAATGAACCTGATTGACTGTTAATATATGCCTTTTATTTACATGCCATAAAATGAATTTCACAAAGCTATGGAGTGCAGTTAACTGTATTGTAAGAATCAATCACTAAGGTAACACTGGCTTATTCTAAAGAGTAAATCCAATAACTAATTTTAGGTACACAGTGGTGAGTCATGGTTGCCTCCAGCTGTGCTGTATATCAGTGGTATATGTGGTTTTCCCAACTTGTCCTGACGGTTTATCAATACCGCAAAGGAATAAAATGTTTTATTGAAAAAAAATAACTGTCAGAATTATTCTTCAGCTGTAATAGTTGAAGTTTGTGCTTTACACATTTTATATTTTGTTTGGAGAAACAGGCTGCCAGTAAAGGACTATAAACATGGCCTGGTAATTATTTGCCATGTCAGTGCAGTTGTTCCCAAACTAGGTTGCAGAGATTGCTAGAAATCACCAAAATGGAGAGGAGTTCAATTTCACTATAGTGCACTAGAGGCAGAGCCATAGGCGGGATTTTTGTCACAAGCCCCAACACTCTCCTGATGACTCATAAATGTTTGACCAGATGTCAAAAACAAGGTCTGTAATATGTTTTAAATCACTTGGATTTGTCATATTTTATTAATTCAGTTAATTATTTCATTATTCTGCAAATGTTATATCCCTACATTATGGTTTATATGTTGAAATCTTGTAGTTATTTGTTTATTTATTTGTTTTTGTGGGCCCAAAATTGTCACATTTCAACATACTGAGTCATAAAAAGCTGAAGTCAGCTTATAAAAGATCCTCTGTGGTTAATGCTCTGCTAAAACCCACATTTCACAAAAACATAAGTAAATCAGCTTAAGAAATTCCAGGACAAGACCTCACTGTTGTCATTGGTAGCTACTACAGCTCTGACTGGAAGTTAGCACCTGGATTGGAACATGAACCATTCACCATAATTGTGAGCAAAAATTTGTTTTATACTGTGCAGAGCTCTGTCCTGGAAAAGTCCTGCCCCTAGGTAAACAAAGACAATAAAGTCCCTGCCAAATGTTAGAAAATGCGAGAAAAAACTAAACAAATGGGCGTGTGTGTGTGGTTGAATGTGTCTACATGGAGATTTCTTTCTCTCCAGTCCTCAATTTACTGTGGCTCATGAAAGCATGTAGAAACCACCCCGTTGGTGTTTCGGCTAGCCACCACTTGGTGGCGGTGTCGCACAAGTTGTAATTGAGAGAAAACGCCTGCTTGGCTTGTTTGAGCCGTGGATAGTTGACTAGACAGTAAAAACCAAGGTTGCTGAATAAGTAGGACACTCTTACTTATTACTTTTGTAAAGCTTGTAATGTTTTCTCGGTATAAGTGTTTTAATAAGCTTTACTCATTACTTAAAAATTGTGACCGAAATTACGTGGTTCTTGTAAAAATCTTGCTTGCTGTGGCACATTTTTCTTATTCACAGACCAGCTGATGTTAATGCTGCTTAAATGTCATAGCAATTTCATAGTATCTTAAAATTAAATAGGCTAGACTGAAATTGAACTTTTAGTGATGCGATTAAGGGAAACCCCAACTCCATTCCTTTTACCAGCCTTTTTATGTGCGGCAGAGCTTGTACCATCATTTTATAGGCTGACATAAATCTTTATGACCTCACATATATCTGCAGTATCTCAGCTGGTGTAGATAGAGACTATTGTAATTGTTTGTTTTGCTAAATTGAGAAACCTGTGTTGGGGATGGAGGGGTCATGGTTTGCCCACCTTTAAAACACAACACACATTTAAAGATACTAACATCCGTGACACAATGGTGTTTTTTTAAAGTAGGCTCAACATTATTGGTTGTCAGATTAAATGTCAACAAATAGGCTGCCGTTCAAATCAAATGTCAAGCACCCGTGTCATTCTGACAGGTACGGACCCCGGCGGTAATACTGCTGGAGCCCCGTGATGTGGTCTGGTGTGGGGGAGGATAGCAGCTACCAGCCAGATAAACACTCAGCATTGGTTTGCAGGAGCAGGAGTAACATGGCGGCACAGTTAGCCAGCAGAAATGTTGTTCCACTACCGCGAAGGTCAGAGCTGCTTCTCATAAACGGAATTTAACAGCGAGGACACAGCCCAAAGTATTAAATCGTAAGTAGCCACGCGTGTCGGTGCCTCTTGTTGAGACGGGACGAGGTGTTTTCGTTGTGAAATCCACGATCCAGTGCGAGGTCTTCAATCTCGGCTGTGTGTCTGTCTGGCACAGGCTCTCGCTTCGGCGTTAGCTTGTTAGCAAGCGTTAGCTTCTTGGCTAAGCTCGCTGCCTGTGTCAATAGTGTTTTTCTGCAGCAAACTCAATTAGACGGCTCAGACAGCGAGCTTGCAAGCGAGTTCTTGCAACGTTTGTCAGCCGTCTTCACGTATTGGTGTTACGGCCGCATATACATTTGATTTAAAGTGAACTATATGCGTGCACAATACTTTCATATGTCATTTTTTTGTGCTGAGCGAGCGAGTGACCGTGCACACAACACCGGACGAAGTTCGCCAGTGTAGCAGGAGCGTAGTTAGCATGCTAACTGTTTAGCTGCAGGCTAGTCTGGCTGGTTGAACGTCGTTGTCAGAATATATGAGTGAGTCAGGACAGTTCTCACCACCATGTGTTTGAGCGGACTGTTGACCTTGTTTGTTGTGTTAATAACCATGCCTCTGTGCCACTCGCCGCGTTAGGTAAGTTGACAAATTTTCTGCATTTGTTCAGGATGCAGGGTCCATTCGCTCTCTCTCTTTTTTTTGCTGAACTAATGTTTCTCTTGGCGTTATTATGCATTGACGTGAGGCTCTACTAATAGGCTAGTTAGCAGCCAAGCCACAACCATTGTCATTACTCCATCACTTAGCTTCAGACATTTGGAAAAGTGTTCAGAAAGTTGCTAACTACACACTAGAAACCCAGATTGTGGCTCTGTAGTCCAGAGGTCCGCAGAATGCTTACACCTTGTCGTTGTATTGTTTTCCTAAGGAGGAAGGAAACTTAGAGGTATATTTAAAACAATGAGGTAGCAGCTTAATCAGTAGGGACTCACATGTAGAGATGTAAATAGAGACTTTGAATTGAATGCTTAAGATGCTCTCTGAAAATGTGAGACACTAATGCAGCATGGGGGGATTGTTGTTCAGAGGTTTGACTTGTGTGTCTCATTGTTATGCCTGTGTTGTGAGTGCAGTGCACTCCTTCTAAGGGCTCTCCTGCTTGACTGATTCAGCACTATACAGGCAGACAGCTTGTGCCATTTCAATGATTGTCAACGCTCCTCTCAGTAATGCTGGGGGAACGCATCCTGTGGAACCAGTTGAGCAGTTTCTGTTGTATCACTCTGCCCACCTGATGGTGCACAGTACTCGTGTCACATCACTGATATGAGATTTAACATGACATGTTGTCCAGCTGCCTTTGCTGTGATCCGCAAGGATGTGATGTGATGGATTTCAGCTGGATCCACCGCTAAAGTAAACCCTCCAGAAGTTTAAAAAAAAAGCTATGGTGACATGTGGTTTATATCCCTCATTACCATCACAGTGAAAAGGCCAGGGATTGATGAGTTTAAAGAGATGTTTATCCTTTCACCTGCATGCAATGTGTTGTCTGTTAACCACTTGGGAAATACCCCTCCTGCCAGCCTGAGACAGCATTTTCTCTCCAAAGCATAGTGCCTTAAGTTATTGACCTTTTTAATTTGCAGTGAAACAAACCCACTCTCTGGAAGTATCTCTTTCTGAGGATAGTGGCTCATCAGACGGTTTGTCCTTGGGAGACAGGGAAAGACAAGAAGCAAAATTTCCTTCTAATCTGACCTCATTTCAATTTTGAGACTGTGTTAGATGAGGACATGGAGCATGCAAATGACGCCTGTGACAGCCCTCCCCTGGTTACAAAGAATGCAGTCCTGTGCAGTAGCATGCATTCCTGTAGTGTAGTATTTTTGGATTTCCAAGCTTTTGTTTGTTTTGTTTAAAGGTTGAATCATACTAGTCTGTGATAAGAATTTTATAACAGGACTATTATCTGTGGCAGGTATAATAAAAAAATCATTTTGACTCAACAAAAAAAATGACTGCAGTGGGATCGTGACAGTTCAGGAATTCATGCGAGCGTGTATGCAGCTATGTGGATGTTTGTACAAGGATAACTGAGCGGAGGTTTTCTCACACTGACTTGGCACCACCCGTGTAATGGGTGTTACTTAGAGGTAGTGCTCTGCACACTTAGTAAACTACAGCTATAGCAACAGGTGTGTGACAGAGTAATGCCTAGCTCGTCACATGATTCAGAAACAACCTCTCTCTCTCGTTTATCTCTTGCTGACTTGCTCGCTAGCTGTCTTTTCTCACTCTGGGCTCCACTCAGCCCTGTCATTTACTCCATCTTTCTATATCACTCTTAAGTCTTTTTTTGGTTGCCTACCATCTGTGTTCATAATTCCATAAAACAAAGGAGTATTTTCCAGTGCGCATGGGAGACAAAGCTCTCATCTTCTAATCATTGGCCTTTGCCCTGTGATAGGTTGCTTTGTTGCGTCACCTGAGTGATATTGTAATCATTTGACCCTTGTTCTGTTGCGTACACCGCCAGATTCTTTGCTGTGTTCTGTCACTTAACTGGACTAATATGATCTAGTAATGAGTTTTTTATACTGCTGCCTTGCTATAACTTCAAATTAAATAGAGCTGCAACGATTAGTCGTTTAATCAATGAGTCAATCCACAGAAATTTAATAGGCAACTGTTTTAATAATTGATTGGTCATGTCAGGCTTACATTATAGTGAATTGAATATCTATGAGTTTAGGACTTTTGGTCGGACAGAATAAGACATTTGATGACATCACCTCGGGCTCTAGGAAATTGTGATGAGTATTTTCACATTTTTATAGACCAAATTGATTAGTTGAAAAAATAATCAGAAGATGAATCAAGAATGAAAATAAGCATTAGTTGCAGCCCTAAAATTAAAAACCATTTTTGTATTGATGCCAAAAATAAGTCAGCATAAATAACACAGCGTATTGTGTGTGTGTGTGTGTGTGTGTGTGTGTGTGTGTGTGTGTTAAGACACTGTTGTCAAGAATCAGCGGAGATTTTATCTGAATTTTAAGTATAAATAATAATGCTAGATTACTCTATGAAAAAAAACTGGTGCAGCTGTTGTGCTGTTCAATACTCTACAACATAAACAAAAAAAAACATAAAATAAATACACTAAGAAGAAACCAAACATAAATGGATTTGTGTGATTGTCTTGAACCCTGTTTGCGCTGGGTTCTGTATTTTAGTCCTGGTCCACCTGTGATGTTAAATACTTACTGGCTGAGTGGTAAAGCTCGATTAATAATAACAATGTAAACCAGCATCTCTAATTTTGAGGGGTGTTTTTGTTTTTTAAGGGCATTTTAGTGTTTGCTTATCCCAAGTGAATTCATTGCATGACACACAGATATGATGGTGGTGAATTCCTGAAGTAATAATTTCAGCCTGTTGCTATTTGGGCATAAAACTTATTTTCACAACAATTCAGGCTTCTAACCAAAGCCACGTTCAAGTCATAATCACTTTTACTCACAACAAACACATAGCTAACTAACCTTTAGCCCATTCACTTCTGATTATTGTTAACAAAACACTAATTTACAACTCAAATCTTGTTAAGAAGCGCCATAAGAGAAAATGTTACCATATCATCCTGAAGCGAAATATTATTCATGTGTGACACCTAAAAGAAATGACACTTTTGTTTAAATTATGACAAATACGTTTTTCAAATGTGTCCAATTTTGCTAGTGAACTACACTACTGCTCTTGTTTCCACACACTTCTCTTTGTTAACTACGTTAAGTTGACTCATTTGAACCAGGCTGGAAAATGACATCCTTGTCTCTTCTGTTTAGTGTGGTCAGCTCCTGAACAACGCCATACCCTGTCTCGCACAGGCTCTTTAATGTGTTCTCCGGGGCTACTTTTCTAAAAGCAGTGTCATGACAACATCCAGTGTCGAAAGGCTGGCAGGAATCAGGGGTATCATAAGGATGTTGCAAAGTGTTATTGTCCTTGCTCAAATCTGCACATTCCATTCAAGGAGTTATTGCTTTGCACTTGGCAGAAGCTACTTTGACCAGACCAGTTAAATACAATTTGTTGAACTTGGAATTATTAGAATTGTCCTCGTTCTTTTTTTTTCAAATGTAATAAATTACATTCAGTGATTCAGGCCCAACTGGAACATAGACTTTCCTTGCACAATAATATAAAACAATCACAAGAAACCATGTGGCTTCCACTCACACACCAAGTTTAGCTGTAGCAGATCAGACTTCATTGTGTTATCTGTCCATCACATGCTATATAAGGTCCACAGTGTATTCTTGACATGATGCACCCCTCCCCCTGGTATCTGTTTGCCTTGTCTCGCTGGGCATCTCACCCTGCTGTCTCTGCGTTTGTGTTGTCATGGAAACAGCAGTGTGACAGGTCCTGGGTGGGCGTGAGGGATGAGCAGTGGGGTAATGGCCAGGTTTTTACAGTAGAGGGAGGAGGGGGGGGGGGGGGGGGGACGGACGGCGGCAGAGGAGAGGTGGTTGATGGAAAGCGGAGAGGGCTTTGACATGGAAGAGGAGGAGCAGGAGTATTTACTCCATCTCCGCTTCGAGGCATGTTTTCATTGTTGTTTTAACTGACCTCAAATCAGCCATCCCATCAATCTGTGCTGAGAGTGGGTCCTGTCTTGTTATCAGCTGTCTGAAAGGGATCGTTTTTTCGTTGAACTCAGTCTGCATTATCAGAGTTGAAGAAAATTTAAAGGGGACATATCACACTTTTTATGATTTTTTGTTATTTATATACTGTTATGATGTCGGATGTCTATGTTAAACATAGTCAAAGGTTCAAAACTTGAGGTGAACATATGTAACTCCCTGGAAGTCAAAAGCCAGGGCTTCAGCCTGCCGTGAACGCTTCATTTGCAAAGTTACCTTTACTTCCTCTTTGTGATGACATCAAATTGTTTTACACATGCCCACAAACGGCCGTCCGTTCCGTCCACTAAGGTTGTTCCACGGGTTGTTTCTGTCGTCCACTCTCACTCACACTCATATTTCAGATTGGATTCAGGCTTGAACATGTAGAAATGTATTTGAGAAGTTTCCATTTCAAGTGAAGAACGAGAAAAAGAAGTGACGTCTGAATACTACTGTTTCTTTATGTAGTCTCTTGAGGCACCGGGAGTCTGCTGAGGGGCAGCTTCCAGAAGCTAACCAATCGAAACAGAGTAGGCTCATCGGGAAGGGGCCTTAAAGAGACAGGAGCTATAACAGCCTGTTTCAGACAGAGGCTGAACTGAGGCTGCATAAAGGGCCAGTTTTTTTTTTAACTGTGAATCATGCAAATGTATATCATTAGAGCCCAAGAATATAAATATAGATGTGGAAATGTGCATCATATATCCCCTTTAACAATGAAAATAGTGTATATATATAAACTAAATTACTGATTTTGAACCAACAGGAGGGATTCTCGTGACATTACAATTGTTTTGTGATTGATATTGAGCCCCAATTTTGCTTTTAGGTCGAGGTTGAATCTGTGATGTGGTAGAATAGGCAAGTAAGAGTAAGTCTCTCAAACGGAAGATTCAAGAACATTCAAGCTCTACATTGTCAAACAAATGCGGTGTCCTTGGACTGGGTGGGGGTAATTCCCTGCGGCAATCAGTTAACTGTTGCACTAGAATGATATGGTTAGTTAATTTGAGTATTATTTGAATTGGTAATCTTTTTAAAACTAAGATCGGTAACATCACACCAAAGGTTGACTCATGCTCTGCTCCTGTGGAGTCGTCGCCAGGGCTCCAAGGATCTTGAGACTCACAGGCAATCCAATGATTTCGACAGTCCACGCTCCTCCACTTATGTAGGTCAGCCACAGCAAAGTGCATATTGATCTCCTGAGCTAAATGATATTGTGGTGTCTACTGCTCATTGCTTAGAAGGTGCCCTCAGGCAGTTTGGCTTGAACAGAGGAGACAACAGAGGTCACATGACTCTGTGACAATGCTTCTGCAGCTGTTATCCCATGTATTATAAAGGCTGATACTATGTAACTGCACAGGATGTTAGATCTAATAGCTGTTACTATTTTGAACATGTAAGTAGCTCATTTTCATTTTAGAGGAGCTGGGCTTCCGCAGCTCTTTCTACAGTTGTCACTGATCCAATAACACAAGAAAAGATAACGTTGATGATGATAAACTCTTTGAATAGCGGTTATTTAAACACGGAGGCAATAAAGTGCTGTATAGAAACCACCCCCACCCCCAAATGACATGGTAGATAGGATACAAGACGGCATTCTCTAAATTGTTGCATGACATGATGCAGTTGTAGATAAAGGTTAGGGTGTGTGCTTTTTAAATCTTAATTTCTGTCAGTGGATGAATTGCTTTCCCCCTCTGCCACAATGTGTTTGTGGCATTGGGTCCTAGCATGTGGTTGGCACCTTTCCCACTGCCCAGGGTGGAATCCTTGGCACCGAGGGAGGGAGAGAAAACTTGGATTGAGCAAGCTGCCTGCCAGAGTTGAGTTGGGTGGGTGGTCCAGAAATATGCAGTGTGAATCAGTCCTGAGAAAGCCTAGTATACAATCTTCTTCTCTAATCGAGGTAAACAGCACTTGTACACTACCATCACAGACTGGGCAAAGGCAGTATGGAATGACATGTGCAGAGCAGCAGCATTTCTCACTCTCTTGTCATAAAGCCAGAGGAATGTGGGGATTCGGTTTCAGGCTTTTCGTTTCTGTACACATTGTGAGGGTCAAACTCTGACCAGCATGATTTCTCTTTCTCTCTCTCTCTCTTCTCCCGCTCTCCCGCTCTCTCTGCTGATTCAGCAGTGTTCCTTCAGTGACCTATAATATGGTTTTGCTTGCTCTATCTTTACTGTTTTCAGCAGTGTGGGGAATCTCCTTAGCTGACCTGTGTTTTCCGTCCACCCTGCATAGTTCAGCTATAGGTTAATATTATTTCTAAATTAAGCACTAACCTTTTTTTAATCACAGAGACTATAAAATCTTCCACAGGTGCACAAGCCTCGTATCATGCCTCATTAACTCCCACATTGTTTGGGTTTGGTTTTTATGGGACCCATTGATGGTAATTAGATAAAATAAGGCAGGTCTTGCCCTTTTGATGTGGGGTAGAGGGGCAAGAAAGCATTTATTTTCTACACATCCCTCCATGTAATTACCATTGACTATGCATTCATTGCATATGAACCATAAATGGTGAATGGAACGACTAAGGTGAACATGGCATGCATGTAAATCAGCTCTTCATGAGGTTACCTGATGGACATGTAGCAGTATCTCTATCAGTATAACAGTTTTTTAAAATTAACAAATAATTTAAAAATAGGTTTTCTCGTTATTAAGTCCATGTAATTTTAAAAAATGACAAAGCATGATATCAGAAAAAAATTCCTTTGCCTGACAAATAGTACAAAAAGTACTTATAAGCCAGAAAGGAACAATTATTGCCTGACAAAAAGTACTCATAGGACAGAGAGGAACAATTTTTCCCTTCATTTGAGAAGATGTCATCAGCAAATGATTAGAATTTTATATGATAAATGACTATAATATTGAAAAGTTTTCTGAAAGTGAGTGTGGAAAAGAGATGGTGATTACATAGATTGATGCCAGATGAGTTATTTGGTGGTCACAGTTCTGGCATGACTGGGAGAATTTGAGTGGCAGCAAACGGTTCGTGTAAGTTATCTGACCAGCTTCAACTTATTTCCATCTCAAAATAAATTCTGGTCAGAACATTCTCACATTATACAGTCATCAAAATGTACCCACATAACACGCCGTACATACCAGGTTAAAGGTAAAGGACAGGGCATGCAGGCAAAATACTTCACTAGTGTCACGTCAGGGTTTTCAGATCCCTCTGTACAGAAAACAGGTTTTATTTTAACAGATTTTATTATAAAAATACTCACATTGTGCAAACATGAAGGTTCAGTGTTCACTTTATTTTGCAAAGTTAACCACCTGAGAATAAACTGCACGTACTGTGTTCATCACAATGAAGGAATGTGTCACCCAGATGCAACAGTATGGCTCTTTTACATGTTTTTGATTTCAGATAACAGTGAAGTTACAATAATAGCGTGGAGACAAAAGCAATGTCAGGCTTTTGCTACACAAGCACTGCTCGCTTGTAGGGTTTGGGTTTGGTTTTTATGGGTTCTGTTGATGGTAATAAGATAAAATCAGGCAGGTCTCGCTCTTTTGATGTGGGGTATATGTGGGCAAAGAAAGCATTCCTTTTCTACACTTCCCCCCATGTAATTAGCAATGACCATGCATTCATTGCATATGTTTTAGAAATGGAGATGCTAGATGCCACATGTACATGCCTCACCACGGCTGCCACACTAAAAGGCCAGCTTTTGTGAATTACTGATGACTATGTTAGTAAAACTAACATAAAGCCTGTTGTCATTGCTAACAGAGAAAATGTATGCCTCTTTCTTAGGTTGAAGAGTTTACAGAAAGATGACTTTTTCTGCATTTTTACCTTTCATTTCCTGAAATTTTTAATGATTTTGTTTGTAATTCATATGAGCAAGTAGGGCTGCAACTAATAGATATTTTCATTATCAATTAATCTGTCTATTATTTTCTCAATTAATTGATTAGTTGTTTGGTCTGTTACTGATTCCTAAAGCCTGAGGTGACGTCCTTAAACGTCTTATTTTTTCCAGACCAGTAGTCCACAACCCAAAAATATTTTATGTAAATATTAACATTTCAGAAGCCGGAATCAGAGAATTTGGACATTTATTCTTTAAAAAAAAAATGACTCAAAGTGATTAATCGATTATCAAAATAGTTGCTGATTAATTTTCTGTCGATGAACTTATCAATTAATCACCTAATGGTTGCAATTCTACATAATTTAGTTACATTTTCCCTCAACAGAACCGCCAAATTGCCCATATCTGTCCCACATGGAGTACATGAGTGTGCATGTGTTTGTTTGCATGTTCAAGTGCTTCCATTCATGCCTGTACTCCAGAGATTTGTGGTTTTGGCACCTGAAGATGTGGGCCGTCAAAACAAAACCGCCTCCCATCTCATCTGGCAGCGGAGTACAAAACAAATGAACTCATCGGAGAGGAGATTACACAGGAGAGGGGGAGTCATGATGTTATACTGATGCTCCAGCTGCAGAATTTGACAGACAACATCCTAATTTTGCAACACAATGAGGGGATGGAGGTCTTTGACCCTTAATAGAAATGACCCCTCAGAAGATGTCACCCTATTGGTTAACTTGCTATCATCACTAAAAAATGAATACTTAGATATTTAAGAACTGCTGTTTGGGAATTTATTTACATTATGAGTCACGCTTAACACAGCGGTACAATACTACTACGCACAGCAGTGATTCATATCAAATGTAGTTTGACATAACTTAGGTTTTTTGTGTTTTGGTGGCTGTATGGTAGATTCATAGCTAGCATGGTACTCAGGTAGATGCACCCACTCCATCTGAAATGAAGACCAGAGTCCTGTTTGACCTGGCAGGATTTTATCAGTGGTCAGATTGTGGTTTAGGTGGAAATGGAAGAGTGCCAGTTTGTTGTCAGCTATTTAACAGCTTAAATAGTTATTAAACAGAAAACTCATAAAAGCCTCATAAAACATCATTTCGACTACCATTAGAGACTCTCGGGCACCGACTCGCTCGCTAAATAAAGGTTAAATAGCCACAGTTTGCAGGGTCTACCTGACCTGGCTGTCGCCGAGTGTTTCAGCAGGGGACTGTAGATGGAGAGAATGACAGAGAGAAAGAGAGAGAAGGCTGCTTCACTTTGCTCTTTGCTCTGTCTGGTCCAATTACATGTTCCACTGTCAGAGCAGCAGCACTCTTAATCAGGTAATGCTGGGGTTTAAAGTCATCCCCCTAAACGTGCTCCACAGATTATTACCCTGCTCACACACTGGTTCAATGGAGCAGAAAAACACAGTGAATCTCTTTCTCTGTCCCATCTACTTTCTTCTACCTAATTTAAATTCAAATTGAACTACTTTTGTTAGTAGTGTTTTGAGGATTTGTCACTGCGTGTGCGTTTGCTGCAAGACTGAGCATTGCCCTGTCACATTGTCTCAGTGTTTGGCTGATAAAGTGACATAGTTGTGTCAGCTGATCCCTTCTTCCCCTCCCCTCCATGCTAAGATAGCACCTCCTTGAGCCTGAGTCTGCTTCCGCTGTCCAGCCTCAGGCCTCCACGGGAACTAATTCCTTACAAACTGTGACAGGCAATGAAAGATGGTGGACACACACACACATACACGGGGCACAATGGATACGCAGTTGACGTGCAGACCAGTCACAAGATGAGCTCCAAATCATCTCAAAAGCATGATACAATCAGCTGTGTACACAAATTGTTCTTTATGCCTACACCCTCTCTCCCAGGCTCACACACTTAACTCATGCATTTTCACGGCTGTTTTCTGTTACACACTCATTTGCTTTCTCTTGTCATTATGACTCACCTTTTACAACATGTCTTATCAGTCTCATTATGGGACTTGCACATTTGTGTTTGCCGTCCCTGAGGTCGCAGCTGAAAGAGCTGGCTGTTGCTATTTGAGCAACAGATGTTGAGGGCACCTGGCACGGGGTTGCATCTGTATCAGAGGACCCCACTGAAATCTGCTGGCATAGTGCCAAAGTGTAACAAATAATAGTGACTGATACGAGCATGTCTGTAGATCTGCTGATGACACCAAGAATACAGGATTTTCAGTCAAAATTATTCAAATTTATAGCAGCCCCCCACTTCCTCCTGTCCCCATTTACACTAATGGTGAAAGAAGATAGTCAAATTGAAATTTTGACTTTTATGTGATCGGCAATGGTTTGTGTTTGAATTGTATTTAACTTGCAGGCTGTTTGCTCCAGTTCACTTTTTGCGTACCCTTACAAAGGTATCAGCTTTTATTTGTAATCGTTAAATTAGTTTTTTTATCAATGTTTTTAGAAGGAAATGAAATTGGTAAAAGGCAGAAAGACTTGTTTCTCTACCTTTTGTGTACATGTGTTTAAATATGGAAATGACCATGTTGTGAGTATAGGCATGGATGGAAAATCATGTTTGGTTTATTAAGGTGTAAATAATAGAAATTGAAGGGTATTTTTATGTAGAAGGATACCTTACATATTTTTTGGCTATGTCATTATTTTAATCTATGGCTGCAAACATCAGTCGATTTTAAACGATTAGTTGATTGACAATTGCGTACATAACCCTTGCACACTAATACTATGTTGCGTTTGTTGTGACACAAAATGAAACCTTGAAGCAGCGATGATCCTTTCTTTTCTGTGGTTAAAAGTAAGCCTCAAGCGCAGGAAAAATTTCAGACGTTATAGGCCTATTATTTTAACGTCTGACATTTTTAGACGAAATGTTGGATTTGTTAAAAGTGTTTTTTCACATTTTTAAAGAAGGTTTATTAAAGCTCTTTTCTAACTCTTATATCTTTCAAGGTTTTCATGACCATGGTTGTTGTTTTTTTCCCCCAGTTATGTTGTGCTTTAAAGCTGTACAGTTAAACATCTCCCTAGAGAAACCTAGTACAACCACATTCCTGTAATGTTTGCTATTGAGCATCTCCAATGACCTGAATGGGTGTCAAGTGCCTTGTTCTGGGGCACCCTAACATGTTACAGAGGCCATTAATTTTTTGATTTTTAGAGCAAGTCTCATGGCCGGTCTGGGGCCTTAAACCTGCTGCTATGTGCTTATAAAACAATACTTCTTAACCTTTAAGCTGTCACAAGCCCCACTTGTGGTGGAACATATACTTTTGTCACCCTGTTTCAGCTTAACATGACGAAATTTATGTTTGGCTTACTAATCGGATTGTGTGATTTATCTCACCTCACATGACAGACCTATTGATTTTTTTTGTTTTGTTTTGTTTAAGAGGAGGGTCTTCACAAAACCTTGGTGTGACTTGTCTAGAGCAAAAAGGCCAGGTGTTTTCATTAGGGTAGACATCAGCCTTGATTCTTATTGAATTGAAGGCCATTAGTGGGCCATTCAGAAGGCACCCAGTTGGGGCTCCATTGGCGTTTAGCCCCTCTGTGACCTAACCATTATGGTCAATTTCTAGCACATGAACCATCTACTCTTTGTCCTATCCGAACGTGATTAGCCGGCTCATTAGCATTGTTAGCCCAGCCTGGGTGACAAAGCCCTCACTCACAAGGAGCCCATTGCCAACTCCGGGAGAAAGGAGGGATTACAACTACTCCCAATGTTAGGCTTAAGGCAACATTTCTGCTCACCTCCCAAGATCACACTGCCTCTGTCAAAAGAAATGATGATTGTCTCAACGAGAGTATAACACATTCAAAACTGTATGACCTTGGACGTGTTATCAGTTGTAGTCATTCAGTCCCTCAGTTGACGAGTTCAGTTTCAATTCAGTACTGGTTTTGTTTCACTTTCATTAAACAGGAATCATATTTTGTCACAATCATTAAGGATAGCGTGAGGTTTTGCACCGTGTAATGAAACTGTATCAGCAGTTATGGGTTAATTGGCGGCAGTCTGTTTAAAGGGAGCTTGAACTTTTAACCCGGTGATCTTTGACCTCCCTTTAAATACCAACAGATGGTTGGACTGTGGGTCTTATGAGATACTCCCGTGATCCAATGTCAGGTTTTGGAGAAGATGACAGTGTATAGCTGTGGTGGGTATATTTCTCTGGCTTCAGTGATCTTTGTACCTTTTCATATTTTTATCCTTAACTTGAAAGGAGCTTAATTTTTTTGGAAACATACCAGTATTTTTATTGATTTGTACCATGTCAGTATTCAGGGTAATATCAGACTCATTAATGTTGCTACTGAAAATCAGCGCCAGACTTGGCAGCGTTGTGTGTTTTTGTTTAGGATACACCATGTGTCATTTAACACCTCTGTGCCAAGTAGAATAGCTTTTCAAAGATCGAGACCTCCTCAAGTTAACAGAACACCGCTTTTTCCTCAGGAGGTCTACTGCGTCACTGTGTCTACATGGTTCGGAAACTTGCATGCAGGCATATGTGCATGCATACTTCTGGTATGACTTGTCACTTGTCTTGAGTCACACCACTGACTTTGTTAGCAGGTCCCCACCCCTAATATCACAGGAAGCATTGGCATGGCCCACCCTGTTGAATATGTGATAGATTGTTTTGTACAGCATTAGACAGCAGTGATACTGACATGGTGACATGAAAAAGTATTTGAATAGATGACGCAGGTTAAAGTGATTGGAACTGGATGTACAGATGCTCTCTTTCAGTTTTGCTTGAATATTTCTTATCTGTGATGAATTTCTGCCTGTTGTAGCTGCTGATTGATTTTTCTGAAAGGAAATCACTGTTATTAAGTGGATCTTTAATTGACTCAAATTTAAAAATCAAAGATACAGCTCACTATAAAGATGCATCACTTTTGTTCCAGTTCGGGGATTTTTAAAATTATTACTTTTAAACTAGTTCAATTGAGTGTTTTCACACTCTGCCTTATTCTGTCACTCAGTCCACAGATCAAGGGCCGAACTGAAACTGAGCATGTGACAGCATTAAAGCTCAGAGGAAATTCCTCTAGAGGATGAGAACTTAGAGCCATGCAGGAAAGGGAAAAGGAAAAGAGGAAGGTGGAGTTGAGAAATACTGAGTTATGAAATTGAATTAAAAAGATGAGATTAACTATAGCAATGTTTTTACTATATTTGATGTTTAGTTATGTGCACATGCAGAATAATAATATTGGTCTTTTTTTATGTTGGACTGTACCTCTGAGCACTTTCTGTTTTAAACCCTGACTCATCACAGAGTTCAGCTGGCTCAAAATACTGAATATCACCTTTCCACATTGTTTCTAGCTATAGACTTGTGCAGGGTTCAAAAGGGGAATCGGTTTACTCTCCAGTTATGTCAGCACATGACATCACGTGAGTGCATTCCTCAGCTGGCTCACTTGGCAGGTATTTAGGAGAAATCACCCAGGCCAAGAAGGGCTGGCTGGCTCTCACTGCATTAAGCCTACATCTAGTACAAGCTGATTTTTCATGATAGCCAAATAGCCTTGCAGAGTCCTTTTTTTTTCGAGTTACCAGTTGCATTTTCTAATTATCCAAATGGGAATATGATTTAAAATTGAAACTTTTCTCCTGTCTAATTAATTGTGTGCCGTGATTAAAAAGGCACACTGTGTTCCACGATGTAATAGGCTTTAAGGTCCCCTAGGAGATGAAAAGACCCTGTAGACACTTAACTTGCAGCTCCATGCTAACTCAATGCAAACAGTTAAGCACTAGATAAAATGACTTGCTGTGGGCTCGAAGCACATGGACAGTTACCTGAATAGCTTTGGCTGTTAAAGTCACCGAAGTGAGCTAGTTGGAAAAACTGTGGCATTTGGTGCATGTACTTTGCATTCAATTAGAACAACAAATGTCTTATTACTGATATTGCAATTTATAATACACTTGTAATACAAATATACAGCATTTTGTGCTGAAGTACCTATTTTCTTCTCATAAGTAGCAAGTTTCAACTGCATATTTCTTGAAATTGACCGGTCATTAAATATGACTCAGTGTGACCTGGCTGTGAAAACTCCCTGTCTTCAGTTGAGGGTCTATTATGTGTCGGAAGCATTTTTTTATGCTGTAAAACTGAAAAATAACTACAGGAATAAAAAGCGTTTTTGAAAGCAAATTGTATGTAGTACTTATGTGTTAACCTCATGTATTGTAGCACAGTACATTACAGCCACAATCTTGAAGCATGCTGTTACTATGCACTGAATTACCACTGTGATGAGAATTGTGCTGATTCACACTATACACTGTACATCCCAATTTTGCTACACTTTCTTAGAGCAGGGAGAAGTGGATGAGACTTAAAGGTTTCTTAGCATTACTGTCTTGCAGCAATGGCCCGAGGGACTCTCTGGCCTTAAACCAAGGTGAGAAGCATTGCCACAGCAAGCTCTCCTTTTTCGCAACACCACTGTGCAATGTGGCAAATGGACACTCTAGTCCAAACACCAAAGTAAGCAACACAAAATGATAGATGTCAGCAAAATTACTGTAAGCTCCTACAGTGAAAACTGCATAGGTTCACAAAGCAAAGCTGTATCACAGCATGCATAGTCCCCTAGTTGTATAGGTGATGCAAACTCCTAAACAAAAGGAAAAAAATTTGACACGTTTTATTAATGATGATCATTTCTCTAGTTACAAGGGAAAGAGGCTTGATAGTGGTTTTGATAGGAAAACCTTCAGGCATTTTTCAGCTATCATTTGATTAGCCACATAATGAGAACTTTGTTTACAAGTCAGAATTCAGTTTTCAGTATTGTTATTAGTTTAAGGCTTTCCCTGATGTGTATAACTTAGATGGAAGTTTTGGGAATTCTCCCCATTTCTTTTGTAACAGTTCCTACGTGACTTTTTTCAGTGTGCTCAGTAGTGTTCACGTCCAGCTGTTTTGTGAAAGTGAGGGCTGCATCCAATAGTCCTGTTGGTCTGCAACATTCATCCATTTGTGTGAAAAAAAAAAAAAAAAAAATCTTCACTCTTAAAACCACCATTTATACTGGGAGGTTATGTTCCTTTTTACAGGTTACATTTCAAATGGCACTAACTTTAATGTGTCCTCTAGGATTACTGTGTTGCCAGCAGTTCTTGCAACACCGTTTTCTGAGTGACCTTAACTTCTTAATAATAGTTGTATTAGCTGTTGTCAGGAGTTTAGTTGCAGTTCCTCAGTATTTTCCCACCATATCAGAATACATGCACCTTTTTGTTTTGGTCGAGTGCAAAATACTTTTTTTCAGCCATCAAAATGAGTCATCTAATGTAGAGAATGTGCCATTTTACAGTCTCAATCCAATATTTATATTTTCCTACATAATATAGCTGACGCAGTACACATGTACTTTAAAGTTGGCCTGCTGTAAAAAATTGTTAATTCAATTTCCTGTAGTGTCCTGCAGTATTTTGTAGATCATTTGTTGAGTAAATTCCATGAAAAAATACATGTTTAAATACATGTTTATACTAACAGCAGCACTTCTACTTGAAAATGCAAATTGATACATTTATTTATTTGCTCAAAACAGTGACGCACTGTCGGTTTGTCTGTATCATTAATTGAAACTGCTGGTTGGTTGCTTGTGCTGCACCACACTTCACCTGCTCACAAAGCTGTGAGTTACAGTAGGAAACTAAACTGATCAATTAAAAATTAACTCTGATTAACATCATACATTGAAATGAGCTCAATATGTCCCTATAGTTACCTTTTATACAATAATCTGATTTCCACATTGGCGTCAAAATTTCCCCTTTGGCAGCGCTCTCAGCCACAGATGAATCAGTGACTAGATTATTGTGGAGAGGCGCTTATTTATACCAGTTAATCAATTTTGCCATCCCTTGTCTCTTTGTCTCTCTTCCTCCCCTCATTCCAGCTCTCTTCTCCCCTCAGCGTATACAGCCAGAGCCCAGCATTCTGTGCTTATTATACAGAAAGCCCTCCCCTTCCCATCCTGCGACATCCTGAAGTGACTGCCAGTGTTAAAGATTCATGAGCATGATCAGCTTTCAGTAAATGGGGGGCCTGGCTCTTGGTTGCACTCCGGCACTTTAGAGCCATTACCTTGCAGTGATTCTAGAGTGGACAAGCTCTCAAGTGGAACTTGGTAACAGGAAAGGTACATACTTCTCCGCCTGCTAAATCAGCGGTGGTCTCTTTTATGTGTTTGTGTCAGACTTTCTGGACACATATTTGTCCGAAGTAGATTTGCTTTGTTTTCTGAGTAACCCAGATGACAAAGGGGGGTTTCAAGCTTTACTCGGCAAATCAGATTGAAAGAAACCTGTGATAGCGGTTGTTCCAGGCACTGGTAGGGATTTGGTCAATCAATGTGTGTATTGATGATAGTAGTGCAGCGCCCGTTCAAAACGTGCTTGTTCGAAACTTAAATGCATAGAAAAATTAATAGTATTGATGCGGGGTGTGAATGAGTATATACACTAACAACATGAAAGAAACTAATGTTCTACTATACACAGATGTTATAAATAAGAAGTACTCTATAGTAAATGTGTTCTTTTCTCATTTCAAGTAAAATAAGGGCTGCATTTCAAAGTAAAATGCATAACAAAGAGCTTTTGAAAAATAAAATAAAGTGGATCAGTCATATTGAGCTGTTTGATCATTTATTTTCTGTGCCTTCAGTTCAGATTTGAGTGGGTATGTTTGCTCAGAAGATTTGTGGTTTGTCTCGTAGTGGCGCTTCACAATCACCATGGTCCTGGAACATATGATACATACCACATCGTGGGAAGAATGAATATGTAAGAGTCTGTCCATCCTTGATAAAAAAGCTCTGTTTTCGCCGTCTACTCTTCTGTTTTTTTAGAGCACGCCATGTGAAATTACTTTACTCTGACTCGCTTATTTGTCCGACTGAAGTCTCTCATCTTGTCTCTCCCCTTGTGTGTGTGTGTGTGTGTGTGTGTGTGTGTGTGTGTGTGTGTGTATCTCACTCAGTCACAATGCTTTTATTGGAATGCATAGATTTGATTGGCTGAGTAGCAACATGTGAGATGACAACACATGCAATTGGTCTGTGAGTTTCCCGGGCTGCTAATTTTCCCCGTAAAGGCTAGAAAAGCTGCGCCGGTTAAAATAGAAATACTATATAATATATCTAATTTATTGGTTATAATGAGCTCGCACCGGACACCACACCTCCTTGGGTCCCCAGAAAAACGCCCACCAAGTGTAGATCAGATGAAGAGTTGCCGAGAAAAGCGAAGGACAGACAGACAGACAGAGACTCCTTCCTTTATAGTTAGAATGAGACCCTTCGTAGTTGGGTGAATTATATTTTACTTTGCCTTTTAGCCAGCTCTGAAAACAGGAGAGTGCACACAAGTGGGCGAGTGATAAAGAGTGAGCTTGAGGAGAGAACTGGACTTAATGCACTTATATAATGTAATTCAGTGCTTTAGCAGTAAATGGAACTACAGTTGCAGATTTGAGTCTCTGAACAGTGACACCCAGGGTTTACTGAGCACACGTCACCTTCTTTGTGAAAAAGGCCCATGACCTATTTTTGTTCCCTTTTGTTTTGCACATCTTCCTTGGCTGACTCCATACTCTGATCTCTCATTGTCTCCCCGGCTCACTCTCTGTCATTGATTTGATTCTTTTATATGTTAGGAGTGACATGCCACTCAAGTCTCATTAAAATCAAGATTCCAGGCTTCAGCTTCATATCGCTCTTAATCCCCTTCAGTCCGTCATCACATCGGCCCTTCCATCTCCGTATGTTTCACCCTTGATTCAGACTTAATATCAGAACATCTGGTTCAAGGTAACAGCAGCTGTCAGCAGGGCCAAAGTTCACCGCAGACCCCCACCCAATTTACGTTCTGTTGAAATCGATATTGTTTTTAAATACACGCTTGTCTTTAATACCACCTGACATGGTTCCAAGATTTTTCTGTGTGTTTTGGCTCTCTCAGCGCTTCTTCGCACCCTTGCAAAAATTGAGATGTAAAATGAGAAGACGTGAGCCCTGTGGGCCCCTCCCCTGTCACAATTTCCTCTTCAAATTGGGGGGAAATAATGGTCCGTGTTGCACTCCTGAAGAAGCGGTCTTTATTGGAGCGCTCTTGTCTTCCATTTCTCTCACGGGGCCTGTTGTGCCAAGAAGCCATGTGAGGACAGATTACAAACTAGCGAGACATTGTTCAGTGCCCCACAGTGGTTTTGCACTTTCTGGAAGGGCCCTCATTATTATAGTGCAGGAGACTTCAAACACTTCCCCAACAGCTTTTGATGCAGTTTAATGCACAGTCATGCCCAGCACTCTCTGAGCTCCAGACACACTGGGTGTGTCTCTATAATCAAAGCCCTGCTAACCCACATGATTACAGGAATGGCACACTGGCACATGCCCTCTCCCCTTGGCAATCAGACACTGATTTTTTTCTCTGCATCCCTTTTTTCCCTCCATTATACTATGACTGGAATGGGTGATTCAGTGTTTTTGAAGGCCCCCTTCTGGTGATGTGTATGCAGCCCTGCTCAAGTTGTACAGTTATGTCAGCTGATTTTTTTTTTTTTTTTAAAGAAAACCAGTCTTCTAATAATGTAGTAGTCAAACATGATTATGAAAAGCGGTTGTCACAGCTCTGCAGTGGTTTTTGAGAAACACTTATGGTGGACTGACATTTCAGGTGGACCAGCTAGTCTCAGCCGCTCCTAAACTGCTGAGTGTCTCCCAAGTTCTGACTGTTATCCCCCCCTCCGTCGTAAAATATATCGCAGAAAAAACAGCAGCCCTATTTATTTGTATAAGTGATAATAACCATTGTTTTTACTGTTACATCATCTAAAGCGGTTTTATCCCTCTTTCCATCAAAATCTGTAAAGAGCTTCATTTTTTTACATCTCTTTTATAGTCATGGTCAAACAGGACATCCACATTTTCAGACCAAAACAAACCATGGAGTGCTACTATGATGGACAATAGCAATATTCTGCCATGTTGAAGGGAGTTCAAGTCCCCCCCACAGTCAACAGGGCCATATCCAAGCATGCGTGGTGCGGCATCACCGCTCAGCCCAACAGTTGGACATTTGCCTGGCGCTGTGTTTCCTCCCGTGTCATTCGGACAGCTTTGCAACCTCACAGGTGCACTTAAAGGTTTAATTTGTCGAGCTTTTGAGGTGTTTATTGCGGTGTAATACAGCGTGTCATGTACAGATTGTACCAGCTGAGTTTGACAGCGGGAAATGTTGTCTCCAGATCTCGGGGCGGCAGCAGCAGCAGCAGCAGCAGCAGCTCCTTGTTGTCTCTGCATTCCTCCCTCGCCAGACTGGTTGGCTCCAGCTCAGTCCTGGAGAGTCTGCTCTTGTGACACCTAAGATATAAGCAATGACACATACCTATGATCACCTCCCTCAAGTACACCTAGTGCTTTCAAAGTCAATTGATTTTTTTCAAAGTTTTTTGTGTGTCTTTATCTGTGTGTATTCTTTCTTTCTTGCTTGGTTAAATGACCTGTTACTTCATTACTATCTTTTTATACATAATTTAAGTAAATGTTATTTCATATTTCACGTCTAAGCATATTGTGTAGTACATCAGAGATAAAAAATATCATTTGCGGTGTATCAGACTGATAAATCAGTGTTCAGATGTTGTAAAATCCTCAGTGCTTTGTCGCTGAGACAGTGTTGTGATTGTTGCAGTAGTTTAATAATCTAACCCTTCATTTAGCCCTCTGAGTCAGTCACACAGAAAGGCTGTGATGAAGATGAAAACCTGTAATGAAGTGTTGAGTTCACACTGGCAGGGCTGACCTGTCAGCACACAGATATACACTTATGTGTGCTGTCTTTGTGCATGAGTATCGGTGAGAGGGAGAGGGGGGAGGGAGAGAGGGGGGGGAGGTGTTTACTACTAAGCTCATTGCAACTTCAAAGTAGCAAAATAACTGCGTGGAAGACTATCTACTCCAGCAAACCACATGACTGCAGCATCATTTCCAGTCAGTTCTTCAGTTTGTATTTCCCGGTGACCATCAGCCTGCCGGTGCTTTGCCAACAACAGCAAGCAGTTGGCCACTATAAATATAATTTCATACTTAACATGTGAAATGCATCCCCTTTTTTTCTGGATGAGACTCATTTATAAATGACGTTTTCCTCAAAGGAAGACTTGGTAATGTGTCTCAGTATTGCCATTTCTTAATATTTCCAAAAATATTGAAGATCTGTGCTGAACTGTTATTATTGAATACATCTTCTATGTTTACAAAGAGGAAAGTTTAGATGGAAACAGGTGCCACTTTTTCCCTTTACTGTTTCTTAATATAATAGAAATATGCTAGAAAGTCCTTTGAATGATGAAGTAACAGCTTCATTGACCCACCAAACCTCTCCTCCTTATCCCACATTGCTCTTAATCGATGCTTAATATCTACAACACAGATGTACCAAGGGATTTCAGTCTCTTATGTCGGCATTAATCTACATACAGGCTTATCAGCTGTGGTAGCAACACAGCTGTTAACCTAGCCTGGAGCTAATTACATTGTCTGAACGGTAGCTAAAGCTAATGCTAGCTCAGTTTTGAGATGTAACAATAAAATATAATTCAGCTTCTTGTATCCCAAAAACTTCCATTTTATAGTTTTTGTCCCCCTTGTATTACTGTGTTGTTTGCGGTGAATAAAATGCAAGTTCAGGGCTGTGATGTACCCAGCAGTGCACTCACAGTTGAGCTGTGTTGTTCTTACGTGTTGTTTTCACAGCCTTTGAGTTGTCAGATATTATTTGTTGTTGCTCCTGGTTTCCCTTTAAATTGCTCATTTTAATAAGGTGCATCTGTTGTTGTGCTTATCTCTTTTAGTAGTTTAGTGACGGAAGTGTGGGTGAATAATTTATGCGTGTGTGTGTCACACTGAAAGTAGGTTGTAGGACAAAGCTCAGAGCCTTACACGCATTCTGAGCCATAAACGTGATTGTCTGTGTAATTATCGACAACTCATTATCATCATCCTGAACATCACCGCGTTGCTGTTTCTGATGACACTGTGTGTGTGTGTGTGTGTGTGTGGTGATTATGTGGTTAAGTGTGTAACAGACTGTGCTGTAAATCCATTCAGGTGTGTGAGAGTCCATATAAATGTGTGTGTGAGACAACATTTTCAGTCCCATCAGAGCTGCAGTTTTATTAGACTTATTCCTGTTTTGCCTTTTCACTGTAACTCAACTAGAGTTTAAACAAATAGTCGTCTAACTGATTAGTCAACCGACAGTAAAGAAATCAGTAACTATTTAGGTAATCACCTCATCGTTTCAGTCATTTTTCTTGCAGAAATGCCAAACATGTTTTGTTTCTGGCTTCTTGTTTTGAGAATTTGCTGCATTTCTCTGTAATATGTGATGGTTAAATGAATATCTTTGGGTTTTGGACTTGTTGACAGATAAAAACAAGAGTTTTGAAGATGCCCTAATGGGATTTGAGTAATTATAAAGGGCATCTGGTAAACAGAATGATTAATTGTGAAAACAGTCAGCATATGACAGATGAATCAATAATGAAAATAATCATTAGTTGTAGCTCTAACCCAGCTTCACATTGTTGTTCTTACTGAATATAACAGAGGATGTCATTTTGTGTTGCAGCAGAGGAAAAATAAACACAGTATCGAGCACATGGAAGGGAAAGGGAGGAGAATATATAATGATCCAAACACAAAAACATTTACGCAACATACTACCATTCACTTGGCTCCAGACTTACTGTGGCCTGTGAGATCCTTGGCAAAAAGATTTGATCTTTGTTGAAAGAGGAACTCTCCCCTAGTGGCCGATGTTGATAATTAACTCAGTGACACAGCTCCGTACAGCGAGTGCTAACACCAGTGTCCAGCTGTTTATAGCTGCCCAGGGATCCGGGGCATTCTCTAGGATTAGAAGTCCCTCGCTAGTCTGCCCATGTGAAGATCCTACCCTCCAGCAACAGAAGCAGGCCTGCCAGCCTGCTGTACGGACTGTCTGGCTGTCTGTGTTACTGTCATTGAGACGTGCCTAGTACTTCTAGTCTCCCTTATTTGTCTCAACGCACAATGACCCATCATTACTGCCATGTCAAGGAGACCAAGGCACCCAATCATATCCAGCCTGGCAGGACAAGCACAACCAATCAGTGCGAGAATCCCCATGGTAACTTGTGCTGGGAAGCCCAGGCACAACCAATAGGAATTGAGAATGCCACTTAGCGATGAGCGTTTAATGGCCTGTTTCTGTTGTCATTAATAAAAGCACGTAACCTCTGCTATAGAGACTGTTATAATTTCAGTGGACAGCACAGTGCCACTGCATAAAGACACCCCGATGCCATTCAGAAGAGCATAATACAAGGACACATGCACGGTGACGTTTGTCATTATCTGTTCATACCCTGTACAGGCCAACAATTGTGCTCAAGTAACTTGTCAACAGAAGGGTGGCAATGTGTTTTACCCTTCAGAGTCTCCTCTGCCTCTCTGGCTAATCACCACTGCTTTGACTTCACCCATTTGAGCGCAGACCCTGCCATTAGCTTAAAGTAGGTCACTCCAGGCCAGAAGGGAGCCCGACTCAAGTTTGCATGGTCACTAGCTCTCTTTTTAGTTTAGCCTGCTCCTGCTAAAGCTATGCTATTCCACTCTGCTAAACATTGTGCTGTGCTGTACTGTGTTCTGCCTTATGTAATGGCTGAGCAGTGAGCGTTGTGTGTGTGTGTGTGTGTGTGTGTGTGTGTGTTGTAGCTGTTTCCATGGTTAGAGTGGCTGAGAGTGTATCACAACAAAGCATGGCTCAACCTCGTACTCTGTGCTGGGGAAAGCCTTTCTTTTTCTCTCCTCCAGGTCTCAGTTTGTTAGTCTGATTGTCTTTTATTGTTTTCTCCTCCTCCCTCCATAACCCTCTCATAGCATAGGCTGATAGATCATTCATCTCACAACAACAACAAAAAAATTTCATTCATATTTTTTTTTAGATGTTACCATTTGTTTTGGAAGACGACAAGTGTTCACATCTCCTGTGCAGCAGATATCCTCCTATATTGAAATAAAATCCCATTAGCCAACATAAAAATTGGTGCATGATGGTGGTAATTAATAAGACATTACTATGATCAATAATTGATTGTCTTTCATTTAGTGGCATGAAGTTCAGCCTGTGACTCACAGCGTAAGAGGAGGAGCAGAATAATGTTGCTATGAAGGACCCGAAATCTCTAAAGGTTCTCAATTTGTCATGACTGATTCTTGATTTGTTTTTTCGTTGTTGTTGTTTTTTTTTAAATTAAGGACACAATTCAAATGTATACCTTAACCTAATAGCATCTCCTTTTACATTGAATGGAAACCAAAGATATCGGTGTGTGTGTGGGAGGTGTTACGAACAGAAAAACCCCTCAGTCAAGTTAATTACATTTATATGGTGCAAATCATGGACGGCAGTCTTCCCAAGCTCCGCATTTACTCAAGAGTCAGGCAGTTGGAGAGCTCGTCTGATAAACAGTAGTTCTAAATTTGAAAAGAGATGTTTTATACTGAGGCAGCATTAATGGGAGACATTTATAAACAGAAGCGACAGTTCTCTTCTTCTTGCTAGTGAAGACCAGCCTACTTATAGCCTATAGTGCACAGAAGAACATTAAAGGAAAGCTGTAATCAAGAAAGAAAATAATCTAGATTTGTGTTGGAGCAATATGATCGTTTATGTAGATTGTAAATAATAATAATAATAATGGTTCCCCCTTGGTTTTTAAAAGGGAAGTTGATATGAGATCATCAATGCAGATCACCAGTGATCTGTCAAGCAAATATACATGAAACCAGTTCTAAGAGTGATTATTCAAACCAAGACAGTTTCATTTGTTTGATATAATGTGGTGGCCAATGGCATCAAAAGCCTTGGAAAGGTCAACACATAGTGCAGCGCAGTGGTGTTTCTTGTCCAGAGAATGTATATCATGTGTAGTGGCTGAGATTGTACGATGTTGTGGCCTAAATCCTGACTGCTGTGGCTTAAGAATACAGTTATTGTCTAGATAAGCGTGAGAATTTTGGCAAGGGATGAGATTTTTGACATTGGGAAATAGTTGCTTATGTTGTTAGTGGAATTACCTGTGCTGATTTCCATACAGTTCGAATCTTACTAAATATTAGATTAAATATATGCGTTGCTTATCAAAGACTTCAAGATTTGATTCTGACGTTTAATGACACTTAGAAGCAGATACAGCATAAAGCATACACAGAGTCGCTCAGTAAACACTAACACATGTTGTGATTGTAAACCTGCTCTGTCTTTACTGTGAGCTGGCATTGCCTTGGTATCGTGTAACGAGTAGGTTTATCTTGGTACATGGTTGAGCACGCAGTCTGGTGCTGTGGGCAAAGTGCTGTGCTCTCATTTCAGTCTCTCTGGGGAGAGCTGCACCATCAGAGAGAAATGATTGAATCTCTTTCTCCGCTCCATTTTCACTCATTTCTCCTGGAGTGGATCAACCTGTGCCCCCATCACAGGATTGTGTGTGCGTGTGTGTGTGTGTATATGTATGCAGATATATTGGCATGCTCATATACCTATACTGTAAAATCAGTTTCCACATAAATTTGCTGTTGAATTTAGTAGTCTTTCCATCAAATATTACATGCATTGTTTCATATGAAAATCTGTGCCTCTTTGTGTTCATTTTCCAGACGCTGATATGCATTGAGGATGAGTGGAGTCGGTGAAAACTCGTCTGACCCTGCCAGGGCAGAGTCACGAAAACGCAAAGAATGTTCTGCTGAACTTCTTGGACCCAGGTAAGATTTTTTACACACAACCAATCAAACAAGGACATTTTTTCCAAAAAACTCATCTGAAGCACTATTGTTTTGACATTTCCTCTTGATGTAGTTGTACACACTTGAAAGCAATTCGAAAAGAGTAGGGCACATAATTATTTTAATGCAAGAAAACTGAATAATTCATCTGTACACAAGCACTCAAGAATGTAGGTTTTCTTTATTGACGCAGCTCTCCATGTTTGCACAATGAAGAGGCCTAGAAATATATTTCAAGCCATATGGAGGGTAATTGACCAGTGATTTATAGTAGATGTTGTGCACTGTCATGTCTAGATTGATCTCCTTTTCTGTCCTTGCTCTATTCTGCTATTGCAGTAGAATTACAAACGCACACACACTTGAATCTCTTTGCCATATGTCTTGATCCCTCATGCTGTTACCGTCTTCTTCACTGCATTCTCTCACCCAAGTGTTCTCTCTGTCTCTGTAGTCCCAAGCGGAGCAACGAGAAGCGCAACCGCGAGCACGAGAACAAATACATCGAAGAACTCGCTGAGCTGATCTTCGCCAACTTCAATGACATTGACAACTTCAATGTCAAGCCTGACAAATGTGCAATCCTGAAGGAAACTGTGAAACAGATCAGACAAATAAAGGAGCAAGGTACACGTGACAACCTATAATGTTCTTTGACACACTATGTTAGTTGAAGAAACAGTCAAGGTGATAGATTCAGAAGTACAAGAGTGAAAGTTTTTACTTCACAGTATCTGCCTACCCACAGGCTTTCCCTTAATGTAGTATGTATAATATACAGTCTAAGTGTCTACCAAGTCAATCTTGGTGAATACCCACAAATGAATTTAACACTGGTTTGATTTGTAGCTATTAACACTGTGAATAAGGTGCTAGAATAATATGTGAATATGCCTCAAATGTTGATGTGGCTTTAAGGCCAAAATAACCACAGGTGGCACTATGGTGGCAGAAGCTTCACATTTGATTACATAAATATGTTTTCAAATCTGCTCCACACAATTAATGTTGCCATTAAAGGGCAGCACGTTTGATTCAATGCTCCCTCCATCACTTCATCATATAATATGCAGTATTTTGTTGGCATTCCCACTTCCATCCTGAGCCAGAACATCAGGCAAATGGATCAGCGTGCTTGGTTATACTTGCCAGCTGCTTATTTTTGGTAGTTTTAGCAATTAGTAGCGGCCTGTCTTTTTACTTTTCATGTTGGTTTAACCAGACCAGTCTTTTTCCTTCTTACAGATCCAAATATAGCTAATAAAGTTGTAACTTTTAATAATAAAGGGAATACTAAGGTACATAACTGAGTTTTGAATGAGCCTGGCTTAAGAGAAGCAGCTGAATCTGGGAGACAAAGAGTGGGCCACTTTAGGTATACATGATTCAGACTGAAGGCATCTTATTTTATGTGACTAATAGAGCCAAGTGTTATGTAATGGTGAGCAATGTGATGCAAAAATTACAAACTGTGGCTACTGTCTGTCAGTCCCTCCCCCTTTTTGCTCTTATTCCTTACTCCCTCCCACTCTCCCTCCAACCCTTCCTTTGCTCATTCTCCTTTTTATACGCTAGGCTAGAGTGACATCCCCTGCCTGCGTCTGAAGGCATAATTGTGTTTGTATGGCAACCACAGAGGGAAGGGCTAAACTGTTCTTGCTTTTCATCTTTGTTCTCCAGACCCCAATGGCCAACTAGAGACACCTTTTTATAGTGCCACTGAACCTCATCTTGCACAGTTCAGAGAGGCAGCAATTTCAACAGCCGCTTGTTTTTCTTGTTGCACTTGTTGTAGGACCATGGGGGCACTGAAAGCTCATTTAGTAGATACTAAATGATACATAATTTTACCACCACCATTTGTTTTTTTCATTGCACCTAATCTGTCATCTGTTTAGTTTAATGTTCCAAGGCTCTGTAGGATTGTTTGTAGAGTTCAATCAATTTTTTAAGAGGTATAAGAGACCTGGGAGACCCTGACAGCATCATTACTGTGTAAAAGATATTCTCAGTATATGGTGACATTATGGAATGAATTTAATTACACTAACGTGACTGATTGGTGTCTAGGGTTTACGTTAGCTGGCATATGCCGATTGCCAAATAAATTAATTGATTAATTAATAGCATATTAAATAGCCTAGTATTGCGTGACCTATAGTATGTTGCCAAGACAACTTAAATACAAACTTATATTATGCAAACATTTGGTTTTTGCCTCTATTGTTAACACATCAAAAGATTCACTGAGTGTTTGGTCATGTGACTAAGCATGACACGAGAGTCAAAACCGGCACACTCTCCAGCAACAGCAAAGTCTTACAGTTTACAGTACATCATTGGCATAGTGAAAGAAACAGATCAGCCCGGTGCTCGACGGTTAAACATGTAATTGATCAGTAGGAGGTTTAACTTTTCCCCGGCCCTGGCGAGAGGCAGGCTCAGGGACACCGTGGCAGGTGGAGGTGGTGGCGGACTTGCAGCTGCAGGCTGCCCACATGGCTGCATTAAATAAACATTCTGCCGACTACTTTTAATAAGACATTTGTTATAGTGATTGTTTTTTATTGCTGTTTAAATGTAGGCTAATGGCTATTTAAAACATACAACCACCGGCCACTTTATTAGGTTCACCTTTTCAACTACTCATTAATGCAAATATCTAACCAGCCAATCACATAGCAGCAACTCAATGCATATAGGCATGAAGACATGGTCAAGACGATCTGCTGAAGTTCAAACCAAGCGTCAGAATGGGGAAGAAAGGTGATTTAAGTGATTTGTGGCATAGTTGTTGGTGCCAGATGGACTGGTTTGAATATTTCAGAAACTGCTGATCTACTCACAACCATCTATAGAGTTTACAGAAAATGGACAACAGAAGATTGGAAAAACATTGCCTGGTGACATTCAGATGGTAGGGTCAAAATTTGGCGTAAACAACATGAAAGCATGGATCCATCCTGCCTTGTATCAACGGTTCTGGCTGGTGGTGTAATGGTGTGGGGGATATTTTCTTGGCAGACTTTGGGCCCCTTATTACCAATTGAGCATCGTTTAATGCCACAGCCTACAGTATTGTTGCTGACCGTGTCCATCCCTTTCTGACCACAGAGTACCAGTTTTCTAACGGCTACTTCCAGCAGAGTAACACACCATGTCACAAAGCTCACATCATCTCAAACTGGTTTCTTGAACATGACAATGGTTTCACTGTGCTCAAATGGCCTCCACAGTCACCAGATCTCAATCCATTAGAGCACCTTTGGGATGTGGTGGAACAGGAGATTCACATCATGGATGTGCAGCCAACAAATCTGCAGCTCCACGATACTATCATGTCAATGTGGACCAAAATCTCTTGAGGAACACCTTACTGCACCTTGTTGAATTTATGCCATGAAGAATTAAGGCAGTTCTGAAGGCAAAAGGGGGTCCAACCTGGTAATTGTCTAGCGGTTTTTCCACTTTAAGCTCAAGCCGATGTCAGCTCGTGACAGATTTCTTTATATGGTCATCTGCTCCTCCTCGCACAGTGCACGAGTTCACTTCTCTGCTCTGCTAACATTATGGCGTTTTTCCATTGTTTCTGGGGGGAGTCATGCCGAGCCATGACTTGAGTCAAGCTGGCGCACTGTGAGTGTTTTTCCATTGCACAGCACAGCAAGGTAAAATAAGTTGTTTACCCTTCGGAGGTGTGCTGGTCGTCTGCAGCTCTTCATCAAACATTATCACTGTGGCTGTTTCTGCTTGTTCTATTCCTCCCTGCGTTATTTCAAATAGCTCCAAATATCTCCATATCTTGTGTCAACTGTTTTTTAGTGCCACTATCAAATCTTTGCTGATTTGGTGAGGAACATTTAAAGGCTTTTAATTTGAAGCAGTAAAGCAGGAAATGTTGGGTTTGCATCAATGGTAACTTAACACGACTCTGATACAGCTGCTCCTCAGCAGGCTTCTGGAGAGATGGCCAATCAGAATAGATTAGGCTCATCGATAGTTAGGCCTTAAAGAGACAGGAGCTAAAACTGCCTCTTAAAAGACAGAGGCTGAACTGAGTGGCTGCAAAAAGGGCCAGTATAAGATAAATGAGTGGTGTTCCAGAATAAAAATATAGAGCTGGAAATGAGTATAATACATCCCCTTTAATAGACAATATGTTGAGTGATGATATCTTTATAGTGACTATAAAATAATGGCATAGCCAAGAGTTTTACAGCTTCCTTTACACTCTTAACTGCTTGTTTCTTGCCAACACAGTTAAGCCAAGCTCTCATTGGCTGTAGGCTGAAATATAGCTGCAGAGCTGCAGCTAGAGCATATTTCAGTATATTGATTATTCTCATTGACATGAATACATATGTGTCAAATGTAAAAATATAAAACATAAGACAAAAGAGAAAAGAAGAGTAAATGGCTTACCAGTTATGGATTATGTAGCAATTACCAGACCCAGCCCTCATAAGTAGTCGGTTCCTCCCTCTGTCTGTGGCACAGTTCTGCAGACCGACGGAGAGCCAATGAGGGCCGTACTGACACTGAGTGATGGGTCTGTACCCAAGGCAGCTGTGCTGGTATACTGAGCCCCGCTGGGCCTGGAGAGGTCCTGCTGATGCACACATCATTAATGCTGAAAGAGATGAATGTGGGTGTGTGTGGTGTTGCACAAGCCCACAGAAAGGGGGGGGGGGGACCTGCATTTGTGTCAGCTTTCAAATATCTACACCCAAAAAAAGGAAGGACATGATTTTGTTTGCTTTTCACCAACATTTTCTCACCATATGGTCAACCCTCTTCTTGGCGTGGTGTGACAGTTTAACGTGTCCCCCCCCAACAGCCCACTCATATTCCGCCTCTCATCATCATCTCCAAAAGTAGGGCAGCCTACACTCTGAACATAAGGCTGCTCTGCATGGTTATTAACCCAATCACTCACATGGACAAATGCAGAGCACCAGGTAGAGGATAGAGCTCACAGCATACTCCAGATTTTCACTTTTAAGTAAACCAATCACGTAATCTTGGCATTAAAAGATTTGTGGCTGTTTATTATACAGTGGATTCAATGGCGCTATATTTCCTTTTTAAACATCAGTGTGTCACTGTCAAATTATGTTGATGTTGTTTTGTCCTCTTCCAGTTATAAGTACCTCACTGTGAAGCAAGTCATATTATTTATATCCGTACTTGGATATCCAATTGGAGTATGGGCTCACAAGGAGACATTGCCAGCCAAGTTATTTTAGAAAGGAAAGGAAATGAAAAAGAAGTCTAACCCTGCCTAAGAGTAGGGAAGTTGTTGTTTTTCCCAGCAGTAAAATTGAATTGTAAAGCAATGTATTTTCTAGGTTTATTTCAGAAATCAATTTGATACTATCTTTCACTTTTTTAATGACAAGAAGTTGTTTTGTCTTCATTTACCTGAAATTGAAACTTAATTGTCCAGGTTATTCTTTTACTTAATCTAATAAGTAGATAATAAACGAAGGCAAAGTTTATGTTCAGTTGTTTTGGTTTTTTTTGGGAGGGGAGGGGGTTGTTGTTGTGGTGTTTGTTTTTTGTAAAAGGTTCTGCGGTCTGCCTTTGCTGCTTGACCACATAGTGACAACTTGCTACTCTTTTTGGAACATGAGTTGTTTACACACTGTCGGTGTTTCCATAATAGCCTTTTTTTTTTTTTGCACATGACAATGCAATCCATCCAGTGGCTGCCACCAGCGTGGCAGCTGCGTGCTCCAACACACTCATTTACAACAACCTTTCACTCTGCTCATTGCTCAGTGCTTGGGTTTGAGCCATGGCAACATGTTTTGACAAAAGGGACAAAATGTGTTTGCTTTGTAACCTGGAAAGATACTTGTTAAATGTCTTGTCAACACAACAAGTGACCTGTGTGGGTCAGTTTCAGGGCAAAAATTGTTTTTCCTGTTTTTTCTAGTCTTTCCACGAAGCTGAAGTGAACCATAGGCAATTAGTGCAGGTTTGGATTGTTTTTCTCCCCCCTTTTTAAACTTCTACCATTTACTTTTCAACAGAGAAAGCTGCAGCAGCAAATGAGGAGGAGGTACAGAAGGCTGATGTCTCATCAACAGGCCAAAGTGTGATTGACAAAGATGCCTTGGGACCAATGATGCTGGAGGTGAGTGCAGATCCTTCTCTTGAATGTGATGCCTATTCAGAGTTCCATAGTTGAGAAGAAAATACCACACACTGAACACTCAAACTGAAGCACCCCACACTGAACACTCATACTAACACTTGTATAGGATATACTCCACTCTTTAAATCATGATTGGTATATAATGAAGAGTGCTATCCACAGAGAACAATCACAAATGGGCCAGTAGTGGTTGTGTTTAAGTGTAGCTGTGCAGAGTAAAAGCTGCCAGCATCTTGTATCTGCCCCAGATTGGCTGTAAATCACCAAGCAGAGCAATGGCCTCGTTGTCCCGCGGAGGGCCACTGAAGTGCTTACGTATAATGGGAAAGAAAGCAACAGCCTGCTGAATGAATCACTCCATTGAGCCTGTCCTCACACTCCCTCCCTTTCTCTCTCTTACTTGTTCAATTCACTTTTCTCCCTCCCTCCCATCTTCTTTTCATTCGCCTCTAGATCTGTCCTGTCATGGAATATTTATAGCTCTCCTGGTCCAGCGTCACTGAATCGACATACTAACTTGCGGCTAAATATAGCCCAGTACTGCCTGCATGCTTTCCCATCTGTCAGCAGCCCCAAAACACAGAGATCAGCCATTCACACCCGCTGTGCTCTAGCCATGTCCCCGTCCGCCAGCCCAGGCTCATTAGAGGATGCTCTGAGAAGAATGGCTGTCGGCAGGAAATGCACCCACGCGCCCCGTGACCCTCCTCCAAGGCTCTCGGCTGCCCACTGTCATGCAAGCGCAGGGACTGAGAGGGCCGTAAAAAAAAACATCAGAGAGCTGTTGTTTTAACCTTCTGGGAGCAAGCCTTGTTCTGTCACATGTTGTAGCATATAGTTTGCATTCCTGGTAGACTGCTCCGTATGGTTGTTGTAGTGGAGTATAATAACATCGTTAGAGAATCATTCAGACACATGAGACTAGGCTGAGTGTCTTTTAAGAAATGTTCAGTTTGCGTGCTAATACCGTACCTGACTTTAACAAAATAATACTTGTTCAATATGCTTGTTCCCCCTGCTGCTATGGGTGACATCATGTTTCATGAATGAACTTTATCACTATGACCAGTTTGTCCACAGTAGTTGGTTGACAGATGGACCATTCAGTGCCAATGAAATGAATATGAAATAAAACAACCAATATACAGGAGCATAAGGAACAAATAAAAAATAAATTGAAGTAAGTTGAATAATTTAGATTTAAAAAAATCAATGTTAATCCAATAGTTGAATTAAATAAAATCAAACGCATTACATTTAATCAACTTAAATCAAATGATTCAATTAAACAAAATACAATTGCATTTAATATAGTAACATAAAATAAAATTAATCAATTACGTTTCATAAAATAAGACTTAACAAACCTTTTAAAACATTAATAAAAATATAAATAAATTACGTAAAATTAAAGGAAGGCTAGATTGATGGATGGATTTCAATATTTTATACATTTTATAAACTGTGTCAAAGATTTCAAACCTGAAATAAAGTAAATTATTGACTTGCATCTGGCATCAAACACCATCTACATGTTGATCTTGTGATAGTTTTACAGTTGATTGAGCAAATCTGTTTTTATGAGGTCAACTTACTGTAATCTAGCTATTGCCTAGCTATTGATTAATTAATGTACACTTGTTAATCAGTCCTACAAATTATGTTGTGCAAACCGTTGTCTCTGGTTTTATGGGATCCTTACCAACTTGACTGCCATCTAAATGTATTTTATAATTTTGTTATTGTTTCCAAAACACAGAAGCAACAAGACTCATTATCTTCAGCAGCTGACTGATTGGGAGCACATCTTAGTGACTAGTGAGGAATCCTTTGGACTTCCTCTAACTTCTCTCAGCCTTAGGAGCTACTTTTACTGCTAAGATGTTACTCACAAAGCTTTAGGAATCCTTAAGTTAGGACAGACACACCCCTTATTTTAGGAGCTTCTCCTAACTCGGCCAGTCAGGAGTTACTTTTAGCTCTAGGATGTTCTGTGAATATGGCCCCAGGTCTTGAAAGGTGCTATATAGATAAACTTGCGTTTCATTTGGTATCAAAATTAAGGTTCCATACTCAGCCTACAAGAGATCTGTTTGAAATGTTTATATGAAGACAGTCATGTCACACTGAAAGTTTGCACAACCCTTAATTATAATTTTGTTTAATTCAACTTCAGTCAACCTCTAATCTGTTTCATATAATAAACAACACATGGCCTTGACTGTCAATGAGTATGTTTACATGCTACTGTCCCTGTTAAAAGTCTTATCCTGGTTATAATCATATTAAGGATGTGATATGGAACATAAGAAGCCTCATTACTTGTATCCTTTATCCAGGTTACTGATTACCTTTGGAGGAGTGTCTTTGACTCCTCAACAAATGAGGATCTGTATCTGACGTTTGTCATTTGTTAAAGTCCTGGTCACGTTTTATGATCCATTATTGATTTTAATTCTATTGACATAGCTTGACTTAGCCTGCAGTAGGCCTGTATTAAAATTAAAACAGCAATTAAGATTTATGTGTGAGCTGAAAAGCTCTACATTAAGAAAATATAACCTGCCTCAAAGCTTTCCTTTGATGGTTTTCTGTAACATTCAGTAGTGTCCTACATTATTTTGTATTGTATTCCACAGAGGATGTGATGCTCACATAGGCATGAGTAGGACAGATTTGGAAATATATTTTGGGTGTTTGAAATTAATTACAAAACATTTTTTCCTCCTCTTTGGCTCCCTTCCTGTTGGTGCCACCCAAGGTGACCGCCTAGCTCGACTATGTCTACTCTTGACACTACAGCCAGTTTAGTACCTGCTGTATATTGCAGTGGGAGGTTAAACATTTTAGAGTCATCTCTTAAGACAATAAACTAGGTGCAAAATGGAAAAGGATGTATTTGTTTAGAGTGTATTCATGTGTAATGGCGTTAGTCATCTTCACAGTGTATATTTAATCAGTGCTCTGTAAATTAAGGTATTGGCTAACAGAATTATGTAAGAGTGTCTGGAAGAAGGCAAGAGTTGGCAGTAGAGCGTGTTTGCTCTGTTTCTGTTTGCCCTACTTGTCCAGTACATGGCCTTTCTTCACACAGGGTGGACTTGCACAACCATGTTGCATTTTGGAACAGCTCTGCTTCATGCAGTGACAGATGAGATCTCCTTAAGTCTATTTTCAGCTCATGCTGTGTTAATACAGGCGAGGTAGAACTTCCATCTCAATGTGACCATGTGTAACCTGGGATGTATGCGCTTGCGACACCCCAAAATGTATCCCAGTGTATTAGGTTCATAGTCAGTTTATAGATGAAAACTGTATTGATACCTATAGGATCATACAAGTTGTTAAAAAAACATCAATTGTAACTTGAGGTTAAAGGAGTGTGTGTAGTGTTGAGGTAATTATTCTTACAGCAGAGGTTAGGAGCAGACACCTTGGCAGCAGTCTCTTGTCTCTTATCTTGACACCAGATTTTACAGCTTTACAACCACCAGAATTCCCTTTTAACAGCTGCGGGTGATTTGATGGCCTAATTGACACCATCTTGTATGTAATGGCTGACCTGGGGCTGTATTCTTTCAATTAAGTGTTCCTCCTCCTTCACATCCTCCAGTTTCTGCAGGCACATGCTTTTATCCTGCTTTCCATCAGCCAAACTGATGTTGAGCATCTGCAGGAGTGATGGATGTGCCCAGCACACAGAGTACTAATCACCTCTATTTAGACACAATGTAGTTGTGTAATGCATAGTGCACAACTTGATAAGACCTGTGCTGAAATTTCAGTACGGTATGTGCATGTTAGCTGATACTCAGTAGCCCCAACTCAGGCACAGCAGACACAAGTAGCATGATCCTATAAGATAATTAACTAACAACAAGGAAACCAGGGAATTATTTAACAACTGATTGAATATTTTTGTCCTACATTTTTCTAATTTAGTACTTTTGGCTACAGACAAGGTATACACATGCCACAGAAGTCTGCAGCCTTTCTCTAGATCCAAAACTGACATGTTGGCTATTTACAAAGTGCTGGAAAATCTCTGTTCATGAACCAAATGGTTCTTATGGTGTCTGATGTGAACAACAGCAAACCCAATAATCTGTGGGGAAACAACCATTTCAGGGTAAGACTAGACTTTTAATAACCCACTCAGCTTAGTCATAGTAGCTGGTTAGGAGCCAGTGTAAGTGAAAAACACACATAGTCAAACATATCTTTACTTACATACTTATGCTCCCATTCCACTGTTAGAGATTTCAAAGACTTTTCTCAATCAGTGTGAAAATGTCAATTTTGACTGTTAGGTACTCAACTCATTTTTTTTTCTTTCTTTCTCCCCTGCAGGCCCTGGATGGCTTCTTCTTTGTGGTAAACATGGAGGGCAACATCGTGTTCGTGTCTGAGAATGTGACCCAGTACCTACATTACAACCAGGAGGAGCTGATGAACACGAGCGTCTACAGCGTGCTGCATGTCGGGGATCATGCTGAGTTCATCAAGAACCTGCTGCCCAAATCCCTCGGTTAGCCTCGAGCTTATTTTCCCTGCCAGCATTTCACTTTGTTCTCTGGCTTTTCGTACCTGTCACTTTCTGTCTCGCTGTGTCACTTGTGTTGCATGTCTCTCCTTTTTTTTTTTTTTTGCCCGACTCTGCATGTATGTCCTTTGTGTTGCATCACTCCCACTCTGCGCATAACTGAGCAGGCACTGGTTTACACCCTCGCCTCATCTCATGTTTTTTGGCTGGACCGCAACAGCAGTGTCAGCCCTATGTATGCGGTTGTCCATGAGTGATGAAGTTACACCATTGGTCAGCTGGCCGAGTGATAGACTTTTCCCATTGGCTGTCACTCTTTTAAAATGAATCAGTGCAAACAGTTTTCTATTACATCATCAGGGGTGGTTTACAGCGTTTCCACTCATAACCCTATTCACATGGGACTAGTATTACCCAGGGATCTGTTTTGTGCAGTGCACTCACATTGGATAAGAGAAGTCTGTATTTTACTGAGATTTACTGATATGTGTGACAACATGACAGGCTGCAAACTTCTACAGTCTTGTCTCTAAATGACCTAAATACATAACTGTGATGGAAACAGAGAACAGCGCAATGCAGAGCGACGGTGTTTTCTGCTCCGAGCTCTCAGCTCTGGTGTTAAATGCAGAGAAGTCAGTTAAACTCCCGTTTAAACAGACGCATACCAGCATCTCCGCCGTCTCCTCCTCTACCACCCAGTGTGATCGACTCTCCAGCTGGCAGCGCTGTCAGCAGCCAGCAAGAGAGACGTTCCGCGCTTCATTTGGATTTACAACTGAACCAAATACCAGGACACACAACTTTTTATTACTTCTGACGGTTTCACATCACAAACGATGAACAACGGCATTAAAATCTGAGTCTTGCAGTTAAAACATGAGACTCGTGCAGGCTGTTATATCAGTTTAGCGTAGGTGCGCTCGCTGTAACCGCAGTAACTGGGCGGAGATGAGCCTCCCGATGCTGTCAAACCTCTCATTTATAATTTCCACCGCAGCCTCCAGACGAACATTTAGTATCCAGGAATTCACATTATAGACACTACCGCTGACTATCCCTGTAACAAATAGGCCACAATTTTGCACACCCATACACGGCCCAGCCATGTACTAGGTTTTGACTGGTCTCATTACAATATGTGCTACCTCTGTCTCTTTACTCCCTCACCTGTTTTCCTCTCCCTGTTCAGATAGGTATGTTGTAGGTGGCTACTTGAAAGAGGTGTCAGTTTCATTAAAACGCCAAAATGTTTTCCATTCATCTGCTGCAGACAGGATGTGGGAAAGCTGGCCAATACAAATTGTTATGTAAGCTTTACATACAGGGTTGCGTAAAACCTATAGGGTCTCCGTTTTATCTCTCGCTGATGCTCAGCCCAGACATTCCTTCTTGCTCTTCTCTTCTTCCTCCGTCCCTTTTTTCAGCTAATTAACTTCCTTTTTCGGCTTCTCTCCCGTCAGCAGCATCGCTCCCTTCCTATATTCTCATCTCATGCCCTTCCTTCCCCTTCTCTTCACTTTGTGTGTTCTGTTCTCTCTCCACACACCCTCACCAAGTTCCCATTTTCATTTCCCGCTTTCCCATTTCATAGCCCCCCTGAAAATCATTGTCTTTATCGTAGCATTGCTCATCTCATAAAAAAAAAAAACAGGCCATTTATTTTCTTTCTCTCTTCCAATTTACCCCTTCCTCCCCCCTCCCTCTTCTTTAACTTCTCTCATAACCACCTCTATTCGACATCAACCTCTCCATCTCCTCCGTGCAAGAGGTGGTTGTAATGTATGTCAGCGCACCCCATCAGGAGCTCTTTCTAAGTCCCTTCTCCCTTTCCTCTCCTCTTCTCTCCTGGTGCTTCGGATTGAGGTCTGAGTGCCCAGCCATCTGGGTGGGAGAGCAGCACAGAGCGGAGTACCCTGGAAACGATCAGTGGGCTGTGTCCCAGATACTGGGAGATTATCAATGCACTGAATGAGATCACAAACCAGATGGAGTGTGATGGGAGTTTGCTAGAGTGAAAGGAGTTGAGAGTGTGACTGTACATGTCTTCTTTTCTTCCTTCTTTTTTTTTTGTTTGTTTGTTTGTTTTTTTTGCGTGTGTATGTGCGTGCGCATGTCCGCTTGCACATGTGTGTACATTCGCTCGCGCCTGTGTAAGTGTTGGAGAGAAGAAGAAAGATTGGCAATGATGTTTTAGAGGACATGCATATGGAGGCCTGGCTGTGATGCATGGCTGTGGATAGATGGCACAGGGCTCAGGGTTCCAACTGCTCATTATGACTGATCTCTACCCAGCAACTGCTCTCTCCCTTTTACACTTTTTTCCGCCTTCATTCTCTCTGTCTTGCTCTCATTATGTCTTTCACTTGCAGTGTGGTAGCCTCTCTTGGCTCGCTCGTCGCAGCTCCCGATTTCCCCTTTTTTGTCGTTCAGTTTTCGCTGCAGTTAAATTTGTCAAATAAAATCCACAAGAGGCCGCATTATAAATCTCTCTTACTCCCCCCCCCACCCCCCCATAGTGAACGGTGTCCCATGGTCCAGCGAGGGTCCGAGGAGGAACAGTCACACATTCAACTGCCGTATGCTGGTCAACCCCCACAGCGAGAGCCAGGACGAGCCGCACGAGCACGAGCCTCAGCAGCAGAAATACGAGACCATGCAGTGTTTCGCCGTTTCGGAGCCCAAGTCCATCAAGGAGGAAGGAGACGGTAAGGAAGGAGAGGAGGAGGGGAGATGTTGTGGGGAAAAAGAAAGTGGATGGAGAAGTGAAGGATGGTGCTCATAGTGATCCTGTAAAAAAAAAAAAAAAAAAAAAAAAAAAAACTTTGGACAGGATCAGTGTTGAGGACTGTTAAAAGCCTTATGAATTGCCTCAATTCCTGTTATATTTATGCTTGGTTACATTTAAGCCGCTGTAAATACTCTTAAATTATAAAACTTTAGAATTGAATGGGACTAAGTAAATTAAAAAATGTTAAGAATTTGATAAAAATCTGAGCATTTTCAAATTAGTGTGTCATAAAAGTCATTAGTAGAACTATAAAATCAGCTCATGACAAACAAAAGACAAACTATTGTGCCTGAAGAAAGATTACTTTAGAGAGAATTGCCTTAAAATTATCTTTCAACACTGTTGTATACTTTAAAAAGCCATATTGAAACTGGGGAGAACTCAAAAGCAGACCGACAACAAATTTGTAAGCGTCTCTGCTTTATGTAACAGCGTGCTGATTGCAGCAGTAAAATTTCATAGTCCTCTTAAACAGTGAAGAGAAGACGTCAGACAGCAGAGTTGCTTGGTCATGCAGTAGCTCAGAAACTTTTTTTTATTTGGACTTTAAAACAGAGTTGAGAGGCTTGCTTGGGTCTTAGAAACATCAGAACATGACTGCTGCAGAATGGAAAATGGTGTTAAATATTAATCCGAGTTGCAGCCATTTACATTTAGATTTATTATGAATAGATCACTGAGATTTAGCTTTACAACGTGCTGTGTATGGGGAAAAGGGGCACAAGGCACCAATCAGGAGCTGTACTGCTGCCACTCAACTTACATCCATGAAAAGTTAAGTGACACAAGGGAGACGAGAGGCTGGGCTGCTGTCATTAAAGCTTATCTATAATTCATGTACATTCCTCACAAACGTGGGCCTATGACTCCAAGGAAAGTATGTCTCTGTTTTAATCATGGGGCATTGCATCACTGAACCAATCAACCAACAGAATATCAACACTTTGACGATGTATTTAAAGTTATTGAAGCAGAGAAGGAAAGAAGCTGTGTTTGTGGCCTTTACAGGGAGATGAAGAAAATTGCGTGTTGTTTCTGATTTCCTTTCAGCGTTCAGGCACGGAGAGGTCACCGGGCTCTTTCATGGCTGCGAACAGGAACTTAAGATCCAATAGTTTGAGTAAATTTCCATCACAAATGACTTTCCTTAATCCCAAAATTATCTGTGCTTCCATAATGGTCCCAAAACAATTGGAATATTATACATCCTAATTACCTTAATCCTATTTACTGAATGATTTTGATAAGCAGCCATAATTTCCCACTGCCAAACTATAACTCAGTAGTTAATTAAAACAATAAGTGAAAATGCAAATGTTTCACTCCAAGTATTGTCTCAACCTGTCTTTTCCCCTCTCTGGCTTGCTTTGTGCACCAGCTGCTTGCCAGCCATACCTTGGCAAATAGACCAACTAGGACTCAGGCCAGAGGTGTGTTTGTGTGTGTGTGCGTGTGTGTGTGTGTCTGTTTGTGTGTGTGTGTGTGTGTCCAGCCAGAGACAAAGGAAGGAAGGAAGGAAGGAATGAGAGAGAGCGAGACAGAGAGAGAAAATTGAGAGAGATTCACAGATCTAAGGGCCGGACCACCCAAGAGTCTCTGTTTACAAGTCAAAATGAGGAATGTGTGTGTGTGTGTGTGTGTGTGTGTGTGTGTGTGTTAGCCCTGGCATGCTTTTCTTTGCTAGAAACATGTGTGGGATTATGGGTATTACTGGCACAGGAAAGTTAGATGGCAGACTTTTTGGGGTCACCCCAGACCTGGACTTGGCGGTGTCATCTGTGTGCGCGTTAGAGACAACTGTCATGATTAAGCGATGGCCATCTTTAATGTTGAGCCAGGGGGAGGTGTCATCAGTGTGAGATGGCACTGTAGGTGAGACCAGCTGGAGACACACTCACACAAGCGCACATACACATGCATGCATTCACACTCATACACACACACACCTTCAAAGGTCACACTTCATCATTTCCCTTGCCAGCGATAGCTGCTCCTCCTCATGAAAGGAGCGGAGCCCTGATCCCCATGCTCATTAATAACTGTATTAATTATGCTGCCTGGGAATAACATGCATTTCATTTTCTTTCCCTCCCTCTGTCTCTATCATTTACGCCCCATCCTCCCCTTTTTCTCCCTCTCCCATCCCCCTTCATCTCTTCTGTCTTTGCCCTGTCCTCTTTGTTACATGCTCTACCTCATCTTTTCTTTCCTCCATGCATTCTCTCTGTCCTCTCCTCTGTTTGCTTTCTTCTCCCTCTCTTTATCTCTCTCATTTAGACTTTCAGTCGTGCCTGATCTGCGTGGCTCGCAGGGTGCCCATGAAGGAAAGACCCATGCTTCCGACACATGAGAGCTTCACCACACGCCAGGACCTACAAGGTACGCTAATCAGTCACACAGGCCAGAGTTTAAAACTAATATCACATAGACAATTTACAGAAAATTAGATTTTTTTTCTCCCACAGACTAAACAAAATTTTCTCAGACAAATACTGTCCATTAAAGGGTAATTTAGACCACTTTAGATTATGACTCCCCTACTACCGGTTTGGCAGAGCAGTTTCGCATGTACAACTGTTTGAATAAAGCTCATCCCTGCTCTGCTGAAAAGTAATATAGTGCCCCAACTCATGTCACCAGCCCATAAATCACCTCATGCTACATGTTAGGTATTTAAAGATTATTATATCCTTGATAAAGGCCCTTTAGGATTGAACACATTAGTGGAACCTGCTTCCCACCTCCGTCTGCGCTCTGGGAGGTAAAGTACCCGTCTGAACACTGACGCAGACATGCAGACAGTTGTCTGTCTTTCGCCTGGTCTTTGATGTGCTTGTACCATTTGTGTGTGGCATGCACGCACAGACATAAACACACAAATGCACACATAGTTACCCGCTGACATATAGTAATTTACTGTAGTTCCCCACCCACCCTGCTGTAGAGTCATATGCTTGTATATTAGGTCGGCACAATTCAGGATAAAATAAATATAATAATTTTCACATTCAGGATTTAAGTTATAATTTTCTCTTCATCATTTTTAGAAAAACTTTTTTAAAGAAAAAATATTGTCTCTGTAATCTGCTTGTGTCCATGAGAGCTTGTTGGATGCAGGTACAGAAGGCTCCCGCTACGAATATCTGTATGACAAGTTGTTACTCAGTCCCTACAGCTGTCATTCACACAGCAGTCGGCTTGTCAGTCCTTTAAATGCATCACTGCCTCCATTTAGATTGCAACCCAGTGAGGGACAACTGTTAAACTGCTATGAGTGAGTGTGTTTACAGACGTAGCATGTTTGTATTTGTTGAGCTCTAAAGATAGTTGAGCCTGAGCTGCCCTGGTGACTTATGAAATGAATCCTTCTACCTGTTGTGTTGAGTTTCTAAAATCCTAACAGCAGAAATGTCTAGCCGAAGCTTTTGACAAGTTGGAATCAAATGAGTGATGAGTATATCATTGCTTTTTTTCAACCAATATCTAGCCACAGAGTTGTTGTGCAACAGAGTGGCCAAGCGGAGAGCATCTTCTAGTCAGCAAGCATCTGCTCTAGAATTTATCTTGAAGAGATACATTAAATCCCCATCAACTCAATTGGTGTGGATTTTGTACATTTGTATAGAAATCCCTACCTCCGTGTCTGACTAAGGCTTCCTTAATCCGTTCCCCTGTGATTGCTTTGTTAAGGTAAGATAACGTCCCTGGATACCAGTCTGCTGCGGGCGTCCATGAAGCCAGGTTGGGAGGATCTGGTGAGGCGCTGCATCCAGAGGTTTCACCTACAAAACGACGGAGAGATGTCTTTTGCCAAGAGACACCAGCAGGAAGGTAATGTCACTAAACTGCAATGACTATTGTATGTAGTTATTGGTTTTTAGTCTATCTGATATTGTCAGATGACTGCATGAGTATAAAATGATGATTTGACCATGTTTCAATTGGTGTGCAATAGCCTTGAAAGGGATTCCTGCTGCTTTAAGACCCTCAATCCAATAGCAGTTTTAATGCAGTTACAAAAAGAAACTGAAAACAGAGTGAGATTTTAATTACATGCATACAAATCAATCATCAAAGCAAAAAACGTTCTGTGTGTGCCCCTACCTGTACTGATGTAAGTTCATATGTGTCCTTAGTGCTCCGCCATGGCCAAGCGTTCAGCCCCATCTACCGTTTCTCCCTCTCTGATGGAACCATCGTGTCAGCCCACACCAAGAGCAAACTGGTGCGCTCACCTGCCACCAATGAACCCCAGCTCTACATGTCCCTGCACATTCTACAGAGGTATGTCTCACTACCTACACCTATGTCAAAAAGACAGACACAAATCTGCAGCATGAACTTCCTTACGTGTTTTAGCCTGCTGGTGCCCTGCAGCACGACCTGATGGCTTAATGCATTCTGTCTGGATGGGATAATATGGAAAGTCGTGCTTGCCAGTGGCCTGGGTCTCAGGGGATGTTCACCATGAAAGTTAGTCCACCCAAATAAGACAAAATAACAGGTTTTCCCAACTTCCTCTTTTGGTATCTAGCTGTGCCAATAGTTTGGGCTATATTTGCCCAATCATTACTTAGTCTTCTGCCAATATATTAGAGGTTAACAGGATTTAAATTGTAGTGCTTGCTGAAAATTTATTTTTGAAAAAAAGTGATTTTATGTTGGTTGTATATTGCATAAAAATTGATGTAATAAAACATATTTGAAAGGGGAAAAAAAGAAAAAAATTGGCAATAAAATCACCTTTTTTATAAATAGTGTTACATTTATTCATAAAAAGATGTTGCAGTGGCTGAACACTTTATTTTTCAATTCTGAAAAAAATGCTTAGTAATGAAAAGTGTTGAAATCTGTTCTTTTGTTTCACCTCTAGGGAGCAGACAGTATGTGGAATGGGCCAGGACATGGGTCCTGGCAATCAGGCCACAGGGATGGCTCCCAAACCAATGAACTCATCCACTCCCTCCATGACTCCTCCAACCCCAGGCAGTTTGCCAGGATCAGGACCTCAGGGCCAAGACACTACCATCAGCAGCAACAGCACGCCTTTCTCCCCTCCAGGCCCTGCTGGCCCCAGAGAACCAGCAGCAATGGGGGGCCACATGCAGAGCTACCGTTATGGCTGTCCCCCACCACACAACCACACTGGGGGCATGCAACCACCCCAGCAGGGCCCAAACTGGAGAATGAACAGCCCATCTCGTGCCAGCCCCAGCCCGGCCGGTGGACCCCATCCACCTCAACAGAACTCTATGCTGTCCCCCAGGCACCGTGGGAGTCCTGGGGGAGCAGGCAGCCCTCGTGTAGCAGGAGGCCTGCACTCGCCCTCCCCGGTGGGGATATGTGCTGGAGGGCCTGGTGGTGCAGGTAGTAGTACCACGACTAGCACCCATGGTAACAGCTACACTAGCAGTTCTCTGTCAGCTCTGCAGGCTCTTAGCGAGTGCCACGGTGTAGGACACGGGCATGGGCCCCCTCATGCACACACACTTGGCTCTCCGGACCGGAAGATAGGCTCCCCAGCTGGGGTCACACAAGGGTCAGGGGTAAACACTCATTTAATGTCGAAACTTGGAGGAAGCAGTGGTGCCACTGGTGGTACAGGAGACTCATTTGGCCCTCACACAGAGGTGGGTCAGGGGCACTCACAGGGCCAGACAGAAAGCAGCCTAGCTGAGCCCAAGGAGGAGAGGGATGGGGCCCTTGAGGGCCACGACGCTCACAACCGTCTTCATGACAACAAGGGCCACACCAAGCTACTGCAACTGCTCACCACCAAGCCAGAGCCTTTGGAGACACCCCTGTCCCCTGGTGGAGGAGGTGAAGGCAAGGACCAGGCTGGGGCAGGGGTCCGGGGTGGCCACGCAGGAGGGAACACTCATGCCACATCCCTTAAAGAAAAACACAAGATCCTCCACCAACTGCTTCAGAACAGTACGTCCCCTGTAGACCTGGCCAAACTCACTGCAGAAGCCACAGGCAAAGAGCTCGGTCAAGACCCAAACCAGGGTGCTGGTAGTACAGCTTCTGGGACAGAAATGGCCCCTAAGCAGGAGCCCTTGAGCCCCAAAAAGAAGGACAATGCCCTGCTCCGCTACCTACTGGATAAGGATGACACTGGACTGAAGGACAAGGTCCCTAAGCTGGAGCCTGGGGAGGTGAAGGTTGAAGGGGGCAAACACCCTCTTGTCAAAGCAGAGAAACAAGACGCAGGATATGACCGGGCTGAACAGGTCAGTTTTTATAAGAAAGCTTGACTCTTCGTTGTGTGTACCTTAAAGACAGCTATTAAACCTTAAAAACAGTTCTGCTCCCTTTTTAGTATAGTGTGAAAACTAGCCTGTTTACTGCATGTTCCATCTTTGAAATGATGAAAGAACTAGAGCTGCCCTAAAACTGATTTTGTAACCTCCTTCTCTGTAGCCCATTGCAAAAACCAAATCGTTGTTGCCCTGTTCTGCTCCACTTGCCTCCTCTTTCAGTCTGAGTGTTAATCTGGGTTAGGTAGCAGATGTTGGCTCCTCCAAGTCCCATGTCCATATACAATGCTACAGCTAAACTCACAAACGGTCAGGCAGTGTAGAGGTCAGACAGCATTTGCACCGTATACATTCATATTTACAGTTTTGTCATCTACACTTAAGACGTCATGCATGTTTTTTTCATTCACACATATAAACACATCTGGTCCTTTCACTGCCTGTGTGTTGGCAGCACAAGCTGAGGGAAGCTGTCCACCAGCTTCAAACAACTGTGACATTTGGAAGGAGCCCCTGTGGTTCTCCAGCCATTTGATCCTGGTTGCATTTGGCCAGAATCCTCAGGTTTGGCACTGAGCTCGGGTCATGCCTGGCGCTGAAAGAGAGAAGGGGAGAAAAAGAGTAAGAGGGAGTGAGCAGAGGAGAGTGTTGCTGGTGAAACTTATTGGAGTTTTCAGAAAGGCAGTGTTTTTATAAACCCAACTTGCTGATTCTCTAATGCAGGAAAGAAAAGCGGTGTTTCATAAGAGGCATAACCTTTCATACAGGAAACCTGTGTATGACACGCTCTACTAAACACATGTTGAAGACTCAGGTCTGTGACTTTAGTTCTATCACACACATCACTGCTAAACCACAGAATTACATAGAATTACACAAGATTACATGAATGCTCTTGCACGCTTTGTTGTCTCCATTTCCTTAATTACCTCCCTTAACTCAGACCAGTCAGAGAGTCTAGGTCACATACATGCTGTTTAAATGTCAATAACATAAACAAAAGTCACGTTTTTGTGGAAATGCATGTTTTATATGGAGGAGGGTCTTAAAAGCAGGTCAGATAAGGTACAGATTGACCCGTTCGAAATGCCCACCAACATGGGTGTAACCAGTGTCATAGAGGGTATGTGTAAGAACCATCCTTGTCACTTTCTTATAGTCTCCTTCCTTCTTTGTGGCACATTTGTTGTCTGCACTGTGTTTAGCATGCAGACTGAGTGGCAGCGGTACAGAATGTCTGTATATGTACAGTATGTGCTCGGCCACTTGAGTACATGTGAAGAAGAGGAAAAGGTGATTGGATGGATAATAAGAGCTGTTGTTGAACTGAACAAAGGAGGAGAGATGAGAGAGGTGTAGATACCCCCAGGAGAGCCCAGCCTCGGCAGGCTGAGTGAAAATGATGAGCCATATGCTCCTGCATGTCCTCCCTGCTACCATGGAGATAGAGGGGAGAGGGAGTGGTGTGTTTGTAGAACAAGCAACATAAAAGAAACAATAGAGTGAAATAGAAATTGAGAGAAACAGAGATGTCTAGTAAAGGTTTTTTTTCTGTAATTGGCCAGTGAACTAACCCCAATGATACTGAAAATAATTTCTGTCCTTCTGTCAATAATAACAACGCCATTATTTTGGGTTTTTACATCTACATAGAGATTAAAGGACTTGTGGCTTCAAGCAGTGATTGCGATGGTTGATTCCAGTTTAACAGATTTCACAAAGTGTGGTTTCCTTTGTCAGATAAGGACTAATTTATGACTTCATTAGAGCCATTACACGTGTGAGTGGGTTTCTGTTCCTTACTGGTGAATGGCTGCTTGGCCATGTGTGAAAGCTGACTGTACTAGTTAAAAAGTCCACTCATCCCTTCTTTTCAGCTAACCTCACCCACTGTTCTCTCGCCATCGCCCTCTGCCTCTGCCGCTCTCCTCCTCATGATTGTTTGAGGGCTGAATTATTGATGGCTTGAGCAGAGCTAAATGAGAAATCAGAGCAGAGCTCAGTAGTAGCTGCTTAGCTGATGGCTGAAGGAACTATAGGTATGGTGCAGCAGACTAGTCCCATGGGCCTATGGGAGGCAGGATTATCTGTGTGTTTTATAGGTGTGTGTTTGTGTGCACTGTGTCATGTAAACACACTGTCTGCTGAGGCTTAATAAAAACCTGCTTGCACCGCAGCAGTATTCATATTTTGCTGCATGTAATTAGGTCACTGCGTGTTTCCGTTTTTCTGTATTCTTCATTGTATTACGACCCTGAAACATATGTTCTCCAAGTGAGCAAATAATTATCAGGAATGTTGTAGAAAAGAACATGACACACACTGTGGTAGCGTCAGCTGTTCATTGCTTTGGCATGTGAAATGACTGCAGCTCATCTCAGTATTGAGTATTTCTTTTAAAAAAACTATGACAGATGTAGGTCACAATAGCCATAGCCCCTCTATGACCCTGAATATGAGCAAGTAGGTTAAGAAAACAAAATAATGGTTGTATTAATACACCTGATACAGGCTGATATGATGTTTTAACGATCCTCTAGTGGTTTCTGCTGGCCTCAGTCATCTTCATGGATGCTCACTCACAGGCAAATATACCTACTTTATCAGACGTTACATGGGTCTTTGTATATGTGTAAGGTTTTCAGAAACGGATGAGCCTTTTTGCCTTTGGTGTCCTGAAAGACATCGGAGGGGGAGTGTTTCCACAGTTCAGCAGAAATGTATTGACTATATTGAGTAGATGCCTTTATCAGAGCAGAATGAGCAACGTAAGTTGATTTTCTGTGATTAACTCCCATGTTTTATGGCAGTTTTTTGTAGTCCAAAGCTCTTAAATATCAGTCAGAGAACAAAGAAATGTTAACACGTAATATAAAATTATGTAATATGATTCATCTCATCATAAAAACCATGAACAAAAACAGAAAGTGCTGACTAGTAACACTCCCAACATAGAATCTTCAAATATTGAAGTACATCAGTATTGCAAATAATATTGCAATCATCCATGTGACTTCGAAATTTTCCATTTCAGCTGTTTCAAAGAGAGAGTAGATTTTTGCAGTGTTTTTTGTGAAATTGTTTTATTTTTAGCCAACAACAGGCCAAAATGATTGTGGCCTGAAAGGACTTTTCTTTTTTGCCTTACTTGACAGTGGCACTTCTGCTTTATCCACCCTGTTTCTCAGTTCCCTTTCCTGCCAAATGGCACGGGTAGGTCAGAAAGACATGTTGGTCTTACTGCCCTAAATTCCACATCGACATCAGAGTGTATACGTGAAATGGATATATTTGAAATGAATGTGGGATTTGAAAGTGTATCAGCCAACAGCCCCATTCTTTTACAGATGTGATTGGTTTAAGTTGAGTCCAAGATGGATTCAAGTCAAATTGTCAGAAATTATACACATTTGGCAGGGCCTCGTTGCCATCCTGCTGTGAGAAATCAGCCTCTGCTGTTCCTAAGCATGCAACTGTCTCTGGAGCAAGTCCCCTTTGTATGAAACATGAGATGATGCGTTGTTAATTGTGTCACTATAAACAATTGAATTTCTGCAGTTGAAAGTACATGAAATCTGACTGCTCCTATTGCTTGAGTTTTATGAGTTATGTTTTGTTTTATCATTATATGTGTCCTTAGCTGCTCTTCCAGTGTGAGTACAGTTCTGACATGAGGATATTAAATTATGATCTGCAAACAAGACATGGCTTTAGACATAATACTTTATAATGGTCATTTGGCCTTACAATCCCTTGCAGTTTTACCCAAATGCAGTACACTTCCCTGAGATGCAGCGACGTGGATTGCATTACATGCACTGACATGCATTGAAAGAGGAGAGTAACAGGGATTGATAGAAATAGGACCCATTAAGGGTAAAAGCAACTAGAGAAGTCCAGAGAATAGAAAGTGGGAGGAGAGAGAAATGGAGAGGAGGAGGAAGTGGGCAAACTGAGAGCGTACAGCAGCATTACATCATTCCTGACCTCATTAGGGCTTTTCTCTCTCTCTCTCCCACCACCACCGCCACCCCCCCACCCCACCCCCCCACTCCTCACTGCTACTCTCTCTAGCTCTCCCATATATCCTGTATGCTTGTCTGCTGCTTAGAGTGATCTGCAGTGGCTAGTGTTTTTTAAACAGGATCTTCAAAGGTTGAGGAGCAAAAGGTTTACACAAATTGCCGGTACCTTAGATAACCTCTCTCTGAGGCATTGTTGGCATCCTTTTTATCTTTAGAAGCATTAACATACCTAACAGATACATGTCATCATCTCCAACATTGAAGTAAAACATTGATACAGAGCTGGTGTGCTGTTTTCCTGCTGTACAGTAAGTCACGACCAGTTGTCAGTGATTCCAGGTGTGCTGCACTCTGGTGGCCAATTACAGCCATTGCAACTTATTTACTTTCAGTCCCTTAGGGCTCTCATTGGCACTATGATGTTGATGTTAACCTTCATTGTTTTGTCATTTAGTCAGCGCAGTAACACTCTAATAAATGCTGATTTTTGTTATATTAAAGTTATAATATTTTGGCAGGGTGGTGTTCATGGACTCTGATACTTTATTAAGTATTTCGTGTTTAGTTGTGTTTTTAGTGGGTTTGGTGTTGTGTTTGACTCCATTATTTAGTAAGATGTGTCTTTTTTTGTCCACTACTGTATGTCAGAGAGGAGAAATACACAGGAGACAGGGCCAGTGTCTTAAACCAAAACAAAAAAAAACAGTTAAAGAGATTCATCTTTCATAGTTCTTTCAAATCTTAAGTTCCGCAAGTGAAACCAGATCCCAGCATGGCCTTGTCTTTGTTTAAGATAGTTGTGTGAAAAGCCAAACAAAAACTGTCCAGATAGTCCAAAGCCCAGCTGTATATGATTGTAGCCTTGCGCTGTATTGGGCAGACTCGGTACAGCTGTTTACAGTAGGGGGGCAGAGAGCAGTTCAAACTCTGGCACTGACCACACTCCTGCCACCTCCTGCTGCTCTTTCATGTTATTCAGCAGAAGACAGTGTCAGTTAGCCATACATTTACTTTTTAGGTAGCCATATACTTTTAAGCATATACTTAATAATGCCATATTAATATGACATCCGAAAACATCAATGTGTGTGAAAGCAAGGAGTAGTATGTGAGTCTGATAAGCCAAGTCAAAGTGAAGTGTGGCCTAGATTTGATGTAAAGTGGTCCATTTTATCCCGGGGTTACTGCTGTATTATAAACAAGGCCAAGCCTGCTGTTCTCATCTCCCAGATAAAGACTCCTCATGCAAGTGTTGTTGTGTTTACACACCAGGTTCGTTCACAGTAAATGTGCATACATGGTACATGTGTGTTTGTGTTTGTGTGTCTGCAGGTGAAGCAGCAATTGGTTTTCTAAATGGAAGTCTTAAGTGGTTCATCTGTTTCTTGTTCTCACACTTTTCCCTCTTTGTCCCTGTGCTCTCCAGTCGTCAGAGCTGGATGACATCCTGAATGACCTGCAGAATGCCCAGTCGCAGCTCTTCTGCGAGCCGCGGCCCGTTTCGTTGCCCAGTCCCATGGACAAACAGAATATCATCAATGACATCCTGCAGATGTCCGAGACCAATCCTTCCCTGGCAGCGCAGCAGCAACACAGGAGTATCGGGCCTGGCATGGGCCCAACTAGTGAGTACCACAGTTAATTGAAAAAAGAAGTGCACAGCAGGGTTTCCAACTTACACTTCCCTGAGTGAAAGATGTCTGTTAACAGCAAAACAATAGACTACACAATTTTAAAACTACCTCTTGTTTAAGATAATCGAGATTCGTCTTTACAGTGATCTCAAAACACTCTTCAATCATGAGGTCATTTGGTTTGATGGTAATCACAACTGACATGCACATTACGCCAAAATAAATGTGTGCGAATTTTCACTTTTACACACAATTTCTACTCTAAATTTGTAGCTATGGAACTATAATTCTTTTATTTTACTGACTTTTAAAGTGTTGGGCATTTGGCTAAAATCTATTTATCTATCTCCAGACTTCAGCAGTGTCCGACCAGGCCAGCCAGGCAGGGGTCTGCCTGTGAGGAGCGTGTCTCTAGACATGAATGTGTCACCCCAGCAGCCCTCATTACAATACCCCATGAGGGCCACAAGCCCATACACACTTATGCAGCAGCAACAGCAGCAAGGCATGGTGGGAAGTCACAGTATGATGGCTAACCAGGCCAGCATGGTCAGCACAGGTGGGTGTGACAGCCATGCTTTTGTGGTGCCAGTTTCACAGGGTTATTGTCTGAATGTGTGTGCTGCTCCCTTTGTTGCTTGGTGTGCCCAGATAAAGACATGAACCATGGTTCAGGTGCCTGGTCAAACAATGAAGTATGCTCTGATCTAGTTGTGTAGATTAAATAAAAATGACCAGCCCACAGTGAGACATACAGTGTCCTGTACACAGTTAGATTTTTATATAATGAATGGACTTCCTACACAAATTGTCCTTAGGCATCTGTTGGAAAACATACATTAACCTTATGAATATAAAAATCAAGAACATGATTGTACACACAAACATTCATGACAAACTTTAAGGAAACAGCTGAGAAAGAGGAAACTTTTTTCCCAGCAATTTTTGCACTTTGAGTAGTGTGGCTATTAGAGAAGGCATCAAACTAAAATCATTAGGTTGTAATTAAGTATTGAATTAATTTAAATTATTATCATGGTTGTTTAATGGTCTTTTTCTATTTTGGGTTCACTATCATACATAATTTCCATCCACAATGGCAAAGCCTGTGGAGGAAGCATATTACATACTTTTGCATGATTGTGTTAACACTTACTGCCAGTTTACAAAATTCTGTTGACGACCCCTGCCCCCCCTATGTGTGTGTGTCTCTGTCTGTGGCATGTCATGTCATGGCACAGTGACTCACTTCCTGTGACAGGAAATAGATTGTCACCCACACTTCCCCACACCCCCACACCCCCTCACCCCCACCCCCAACCCCCCCGCCCACACACACACACACAGCATAGATTGGCTTTTCCCCTTCTATTGCACCACTGCATCATGGGGACAGAGGGCATCCACTGAGGTCTATCCCGGTGTGTTTCTCACTGTCACTTTCTTCTTATTCCTCCAGGACACATGGGTCCGGGTGGTCCACGGCCGAGCATGCAGCAGCAGGAGGGCTGGGTGGGCTCAGCTTCTGCCCCTCCTCTGGGAGCATCTGGCCCCGGGTCGCAAGGTGCCATGCAGGGCAGGATGGGTCCCAACAGTGCTCCAATGAGGCCCAACAGCCAGCCAGGGCCCAGGCAGCTGCTCCAGTCCCCAATGATGGCCACTGGTGAGAGGGTTACTTAGAATATCAAAGTCAGAAATTAGAAGACAAAGTGTGTGTATACACCGTAGATTTCAGATGACCCAACATAATAAAGCCACTCTAACTCTAGCCTGACTCCATATAACAAGTACAGATGAAAACACTTACATTCATGGATTAAGCTGTAGTAAAGAAGTTCCAAATTACCACACAAATAGTCCATCTAAATTAAACATATGGTGAGGCTCAAAGGAAAAGACCTCAACTCACCCATATACAGTAATCTGCTTTTAGAGTTTTAAAGGGTGCCATCTAGTGGCAAGCTGCAGTATAGTATTCAACACATTCATAGACATTTTCATGATTTAACGTGGAACCTGTGTCCTGCCTGTTCCTGGCTTCAAGAGAATATGCTTTCCTGTTTTTTTTTCAATATATTACTGAAAATTGCTGAAGTGACCATGCACTGCAGTCTACCTTTTTGTATTAAGTTGTTTTGTCCACCTCTCCCATTTAGCCCAACCTGACATGGAGAGTATGGTTGGCCACCATTTCTCACAGCAGCAGGCTCCACCCAACCAGACAGCCCCCTGGCCGGACAGCATGATGCCTATAGACCAGACAGCTTTTGTAAACCAGAATAGGTAAGCTGCCCTTACTTGCATATGGGTTATAATTAACAGGAGGACCACCCCACACTCAAGACTATCTGGGTTTAAGCTACTATGCCAGTATCCTTTCACAAGACACTTGAGTATCTACTATCTGTGCGGACAGGGCAAGAGGAAGATGATTTTCTTGTAAAAGGACCTTTTGTCTACCTTTCAGTTTCTCAATCTTTTTATATCTGTCCTCTTTTCTCTCTCTATTATCATAGTAATTTCATTGCTCCACATCTCGGCTGATTTTTATACTGGACAAAGTTTCCTCATTGAGAAAATTAATCAACTATTTTCTAGTCCTTCATCTGCATCATCTGCTATTTTTCACATTGGTCTCCTCTCTGCCCAGGCCACTGCACTCAGCACCCCAAGATGACTTGCTGTGTAGTACGGGCCACAGTTCGGGTGAAGGCAGTGCAGTAGATGAAGGGGCCCTGATGTCCCAGCTGTACACCGCACTAAAAGATTTTGACGGCTTGGAGGAGATTGATCGTGCCCTCGGCATCCCTGCTCTGATAGAACAGGTGAGCGCCATCCTTTCTATGTCATCACATCCATTGGTGTTGATTTTAAGTGACTTCCTTTATTATCTTTTGTGGTTTTACACTGTTTTTCAATTTGTTTCAGACCCAGACACTGGAGCAGGACCAGTTCCCCCAGGACCCCTCCATGATGTTGGAGCAGAAGCCCCCCATATACACCCAGCAATTTGGTCCCCCCCCATCCCACATGGCCCAAAGGGGCTACCCTGGTGCACCCATGCAAGAGCCAGGCTTCCATCCCATGTCTGGCCAGATGGGCCCAAGGCAGGGTTACCCCATGATGAGGATGCAGGCCAGACCCGGACTCAGGCCCGCCAGCGTCCCCAACCAGCCCAACACACTACGGCTGCAGCTCCAGCACCGGCTACAGTCACAGCAGGTACACACACATCTACACTGACATGACACTGCTGGAGGTGATTCTGTCCATTGATTGTTCACTCTTTCTGACGCAACCACACTGTTTGATCAGTAGCTGTGTGATTGTACGTGCAGATGGAAGTTGTGTAATTATCCTTGAGGTTGACATTTTGGCAGGTCTTCTATGCACAGGAGAAAAAGCTGGGACATTTAGGTCTACCTGCCACCTGCTGGTCTCTCAAGGAATTTAGTCGAATAATAGATCTCGGATGTAATCAGGACTGTTAATTCATCTGTAATATTATTCCAATCCACATATCTCATGTAGGATACTTATTTAATTGATAACAATTTGTGTGTAATCCTTTACTTCGACTTCTATACTAAAGAATAATTTGCCAGAATTAAGGATTTTAAAGAAATTGCATTACAACTCACAAGATGGTGATTGTTTTAACCGCTTACTCCGTCTCTTCCTATCAGAACCGTCAGCCAATGATGACTCAGATGAGTAGTGTGTCAAATGTGAACCTACCTCTTAGAGCCAGTGCTCCAAACCAGGTATGTCATCGCTGCCAGCAGCACAACAACCTGCATACACATGTTGTTATGACTGTTGATGCTATTTTAGTTTGTTGATGCAATAAATTTAAAGCTAGAATTTAAGTGTTCCTTGTACTTATAGATTCATAAGTAAACAAACTTGATATACATCTATAATACATTCCTCTCTCCTCTTCTTTCTACCAGGGGACCATCAATGCTCAGATGTTGGCGCAGCGTCAGCGGGAGTTGCTGAGTAATCACCTGAGACAGAGGCAGCAGCAGCAGCAGCAGGTCCAGCAGGTCCAACAGCAAAGGAGCATGGCCATGAGGGCCCAGGGCCTCAACCTGCCTCCCAACATGGCCACTGGAGGCATGAGTAACCCCCGGATCCCCCAGGCCAACCCCCAGCAGTTCCCCTACCCGCCCAGCTACGGTACCAGTACAGGCCTGGCCTCGCCACCTCCCCCTACCAGCCCCTTCTCCTCCCCTCTCTCCCCCAGCCTGCCCTCTCTCCCCCCCAACCCCCAGCTCCACCTGCATGGCACCTCCTCCTCCTCCTCCTCCTCCTCCTCCTCACAGATGATGATGGGAAACACAAACATGATGGGCGGACAGTACGGGGCAGTACTCAGCCCCCAAATGCAGCACAGTGCCTTTCAGTTTCCCAACTCAGGTACTGCTCCCACACCCCCAGCCTACCACACACTTCACCCTACAACCCGTGTGTGTGTGCGCGCCATTGTGTCTGTGTTGATGTGACTCTAGTTGCACAGCATCACGCTTTTTAGTAACTGCAATCATCTAATTTTTATTGTTATACACTGATGACTGCATTAATCAGCTGCCATTGAATAGTTAAAATCATACTGGCTACTTTAATCTTCAATTTTACCGCATAATATACAGTATGAGTTCAGTATGTGTTGATCATGTTTTTGCATTGCCCAAAATGGTGTCCTGGCAATACACACTTTCTCCACCAGAGGGCATCAAGAGCGCAACAATCAAAGCTTAATACATTTTTGACACCTGACTCTTAAGATTGTGACCAGGCAGAGCAATAATCAAGGCTGTGTCTGTCAATCTGACAGCATGGTGTGTAATCCGGGCATAATCTGATAATCTAGTATAATACTGATTTGTGTAATGACATGTTTGATTTATCCTTCACTTCTTAATCTGATCCTGGCCCCTGGGTTCGTACAGAGCTATTACCTCCACTCAATCCTACCTCTCTCTTTCCCTTCTCTCCTCAGCCACCTCCTTATTCCCTTGCTTCCTAGTTCCTTGCCTGTTCACTGCTTACATGCATGTAATAATATCAATGGCTTGCCAGTAATTCTGAATGCAGACTAGAATGGACAATTTTGGGTCACACTAGTCATCACGCTTGTTCAGTTGCTCATTTTCTGCTGTTGTCTGTTAAAATGTTTGTCTTTATGTGGCATGTTTGTGTAAATTACATGGAATGCTGACATTACTACTCAGTAAATAGGTCTAGGTTTGTGCAGGCTCAGTCTGGTTGACCTGTTCTGATGCATCCACCACAGGTATGAGCCAACAGGCAGACGGAGGCTTTGGAGGTCCCAGCACACCACAGAGCCCCCTGCTTTCTCCTCGCATGGCCCACACCCAGTCCCCAATGATGCAGCAGGGCCAAGGAAACGCTGCTTTCCAGGGCTCCCCTGACATGAACGGCTGGCCACAGGGCAACATGGGAGGGAACAGGTAACATGGCTTTAAATTGCTGTAACCAGTTCATCATAAGATCGTGGTACTTAATGCATCAGGTGCATTGGTGGTCCAAAAACTTAATTGAAAACGTACTTTCTTCTGTCCTTTTGCTTTGGATCATGTTGTGCATATTGGAAAATTGAAACTATAAATAATGAATAATAATTGTGTACCTTCAAAGTGATTCTTATCTGAACATGTACTCTTCTTTGTATTCCTCAATTAAATGTTTTTGGCTTTTCTCCCTCCCCTTTCCCCAGTATGTTCTCACAGCAACAGGCATCACCCCAGTTCACCCAGCAGAATAACAGCAACATGTACAACGGCAATGGCATGAACCTCAACAATGTCTCCATGGCCACCAACATGGCAACCAGCAGCATGAGCAGCATGGGCCAGATGGCCGGACAGATGAGTGTCACGTCCATGGCCTCAGGGCCCTCACCCGGCCTGCCCTCCATGGGGCAAGAACAGGTAAATACCAGTCCAACCCAGACACATGAACTCTTCTTTTGGTACTGGAAGGAGCAAGAATTACCCAAAATTTAGCTTCAGAGAAATGCCTAGTGCTGTTTTCAAGTGTTTCACAGCTGTGTATCATTAAACATGTTCCAAACAAACTAGAGGTTTTCAAGTGGACCAGTAATGTCACAGTGGGAGCCCCTTCACATTAGCCTCTTGTAGGACTTCAGATTTATGAGTCAGACACTTTCAGAGTTTAAGCCTTAGAGGTTAACAAAATGGGTCCCCATAATCACGGGACCAAGAAAAACTAAAAGGTTCGTCTTTCCTTGTTCGTGGCTGCTTATGTACACGTTTGTCTTATCGTAAGACCTTAAGTGTTTGGGTACACATATTGAACAGCCATGCTAGTGAATAATTTACTCCATAGTTTACTTAACTCCTCTAGCCAGAGTTGTAGTACTTGACTTGAACTTAGAGGACAATGATGTAATTAGCAGCGGGCACTTTAGAGCCAGACCATTTAGACTATATAGACATTACTGTATCATGTTCAAAGGCTGGCATGTCTGGACTGTGGACTCATTTGCTTGCTCTGTTAACATGGACAGAGTGACGTCTTATAGCTAATGCTGTGTTCACATGGATTCACGCAGACGGATGACTGCAAACTGGATATCATTTTAGTGGACAAGAGCAGGACGGTAAAATTAGATGGGGCCGGCAGAGAATACCAGCAATGTTAACGGTAGATGGCATTGCCACCAAAAGTTAAAATATTTTAACTTTTTGCCATCCTGTTAATGTCGCTCCCTCACACAAGGAGAAAAAATAGACGGATGCACCCATATGCACTTCTGTTTTTGTTGTTGTTATCATCTCTTTTTCAGACAAACATAAACAAGGGATACACCAAGTGCAGTTTTGGAAGGAATTAAACTTTAATTTTAAGTTTGCATTAGAATATTAAGAGAAAACTGCATTTTATAGCTAGATGTCTTACTAGTATAATTACATAAAATGGTAGACACAAAATAATTTTATTTAACAGGACTATATTTTTATTCTATTCTTTTGTAAACAATATGACATCACCACAGCAACATATCACCATGCGTTTTTCGTTTTGCTGTTCTGCCACTCTGTCAGACTTGTTTGTTTGTTTGTTTTTCCCGTGCCGTGCAGAAGGAGTTGTCCATTTACATGAATCCATGTGAACACAGCATTACATCTGTCAAACCAACACAGTCTCTATACACACAATTGGCAAGATATTAATCAATCAAAGACTCAATGAATGATGTCTTGACAGTTTTTTTTTCCATGTCTGCACCCCAATTCTGGTCATTATTATTAATTTAATGTCGGCTAAGTTAATGTTAATTGTTCCTTTGTCTCACTGGTTTTGTTAGCTTGGTATGTGGAATGCACTGTTGTTGTCCATGATGCTTTTAAGCCCAATAAAGGGCCATAAATATTTAACCAAGGTGCTTCTGTTTGATTGTCTGCACTTCAGACTGTTGTAACATACCAGTATATCTGTCACTTGATTTATTCTCCTTCCAGGATTATAGAAATATATTGGCACTTAGATTATTTCAATTATTTACCGTTTGGCCATTAGTGCAGACTTACACGATTTACTGACTTGTTTTAAGTTTGATGGTGTGTTCTAAGATGGTTTTTAATTCTTTATAGTCTTTTTCAAAAGTGGCTGATTTACTCCAGACAAGTTCAAGTTCTACAAGTTCAGGTTAACCAATCACTTGTGCTGTTGAGTTGTGTATTCATGAAAATGTGTTGTGTCTTTGCAGAAATACTGTTGACCCTTATGGAGTTCTTAACCTGAACCTCAGTGATCAGCTGGTGCAAGGAGCACGTCGGCCCTTTAAAAATTGTACAAACATGTAACCAACCGAAAGCCCCTTGAACCAGCCAGGCCGTGCCCTGACCCCGTCTACCCAGCCCAAGTTTGCCGTCTGTCCTGGCAGGGCCTCTTCGGCAGCCCTGGAGGAGCCCAGCCCCGAACAGACACAGGAGTGTGAAGAGGGCTGGGGAAGGATCGTGGATCTCTGTCCAACATGCCTAACCCTCCTGGAGGAGAGCCTCGCAATGAGCCAGTCTGTCTGCCTGTCCAGCTGCATTCACCGTAGTGTGACTTACTGTAGGCCTCCTGGTGGGGGACACTGACTTAAGGGGGCAGCAGTGGGTGGGATCCCTCGTTCTGATGAATGTATTCCTCTCAGTGGACAGCGGCCATTTACAATCTCATCTCAAAAATTACGTACACTGATTTTTCTTTTGTCCTACCTTTTTCTCACACATTTGTGACATTTCCACATAGTTCCAAAATGGCAGCAAAGACTCCAAGTTATGTTCAGAATTATGGACGGAGCTCAAATACTTAGCCGGTTTTGCCTTTTTGCTGTTCTTTATTTTATTATTATTATTATTATTATTTTAGTTTGTTTTTTTCCTTGTTGTGAGAATTAAGATGTAGAATGAAGATATGGTTGAAAAAACTGATCTTGAAAAACACTGCAGAAGAATGGTTTGAGTGGAATGGTGATTTGTATGATTAGACTAATTTAGTCAAGAGGTTTATATAGTGTATTAAATTAAGTTTTATTTTTCTGTATAGATTCATTTTAATTATTGTAGATTATTCTTTATCCTAGTAGCAAGAAGAAAAATATTTCTAAAAGTGTGACAAAGGCACTTTTTTATATAATTTTAACAGTAATGGTTGTATTCTTTCTGAGAAGATTCTTCTATTAACCTGAATAATGGATTATACTTTGGTCCTGTAGTTTCAGAAGAAGATGTCAAAATCGAATATGGTTTAAAAGGAATTACAGAGATTGTACATACCAATAAGTAAGACATTTTCTTTCCTATTTATTTTATTCCGTAGGGTTTTTGTTCCCCCTGTCTGGTCACAACTGTCTCTTGAAACAGAGCAGGTTTTTTTTTTTTTTCCTTTTGTTCTTTTTTTCTATTTTTGTTTTGTTTTTGGGAAGTGGAGTAGGAGCCTTCACGTTCTGATGTTCTGGTACGATGCAGACAGGGGTGAGGGTGGGAGGTAGGGAAGGGTTGTAAGGGGGTGTGCTGTGTATACAGTGTACAGATTATCGCTTGCTTCTCTGCCTTTAGCATAGAACATCACAAAAAAAAAGAAGAAAAAAAAAACAACAGGACAAATTCAACACAGCCATACAATAACTCAAAAAAATAACAGAAGTGTGCTTTCTATGTTGTCTGGAGTGAAAAATGCTTCATACAAGCTGCTAGGTGCAAACTGTTCTGGTGTGATGTAAACAAGCAATAACGATTACTTGAGAATCTCTTGGGGGTTTTTTGTGTTTTTGTTTTTGTAATTTTTGTACAGTTTCCTGAATAAAAGGACACATTTTTGCTCCACGTTTGGATGCAGTATTAAACACAGTTTTTTATTGCAGTTTGTACCAAGAAAGTCTACATCCACACACAGCGTTCCTATTAGATTATGCAGCATTGGCTGAGGACTGGAGAGGGAAGTAGTAGGTGATCATGGGCTCTGGTCCCCCCTGTTGACACGCGCCCTCTCTGCCTCCAGCCACTCTTCTATAGCAGAGGTCAGAGTTAAGACTGCACGGTTCACGAGACCTGCTCTGACAGACACTTAGCCATATTTTATGACCTCAGGCAGTTGGTTCAACTATAAAGTGTTCAGTGATGACATGCTGTTCTTGTGCCCCAGTAGGGGTTTGGTTTGACCTTCACAAGAACAAAAGCAAGTCATCTTCTCTAACCTCAAAAGTACATTTTCCTCAAAAAAACAAAACTTTTTATATCAACTATTTTAACCCAGGACAGACTTGGAGCAAGCCAAATAATCCTCACCTTTCAATTGGATTTCTGAATTCCACAAGTTTTTATTTTCATAGTGAGAGACGACCTGTTGGTTAGCATGCTTTGAGGCCCATAATAAACAAGTAATTTATGATGATGTCACTTAACAGGGTCTAATATAGATGTTGCAGCATAAAACAGGAAGAGAATCATTCTGAATGTATTGTCATTAAGGCCTAAAGATGTGACTGATGGTGTTCCTTGTCAACATGTTGACAACATGGTGTACAGTTGCACCGTGCTCTTCTCAGTGTTTACATAGGAAGTTGCCCATTGTTGCTTCTTTTTTTTTTTTTTTTTAAATTAAGTTCCTGTAATAATAAATTTGAAGCAGCGGCAAGTCAACTTTGGGACAAAGAAACTGCATTAATGGTTGTCATCATTGCAGATGTCCTGCAGTTGTTTTGCTGTAGGCCTACTAACAGATCACACTTTTTTGATAAATGCTGTTTTGATTGTAAAATACAGTCGTGCAGAGCAAGCCTTTTTGAGCCATTTTAAAGAATTATTCACAGCCCTTTGCAAATTTCCAAAGATTGTCAAGATTTTGAAAAGACTTAAAAGCCATGTGGTAGCAATGCATTTTTTTAGCATTTATAATGAGGACAGGTGCAAATAAATGATTTTGCCCCTTACAAATATCCAGGCTTTGGACCCACAAAACAAAAATATTTTTTCTCTTTAACTTATGGTTTTGAAGAACTTTAAATGCCCTTTTGTATTGTCTGCCAATTTCTTAGAGCTAAGATGCAACCTTGAAATGCTAAAAACCCTAGCATAATGCCTTAGATTTCGTCCGTTCTCGTTATTGTACATTACACCGCTGTCTGTATAAATTTGTATAATGAATTGTGTACAATATTGAATGGGTGCAGCATTGTTCAACTCTCCTCAGATGCTGGAGACTTGGTCACAGTTGAACTGTCCCTCATCATTGCTCTCTGTTCTGTGTTGGGTTGAAGACTTTATTATTTCATTCCCCCCCCTCACTGTTTGTATGGAAAATATGATACATAGGGATATTGAAGCAATATGTAATATACTATATGGACTTTCTGAAGAAAGCTTGTTGTGTTCTCCTGAGATTTTTTTCTGCATTGTTCACAGGAATCACACTGTACACCCGCATCAACCTTTGTACCCCTAGTGTGTGTGAGCGTTTTATGCAAAATTAGATATACAAGAGAAGTTAAAACCACAGTTATGCAAGTTGTGAACTAATATGGCTTCGCTGATGCTATTTGCCTTGTAAATAAAGAATTCTGTTATTGCAATACTTAATTGAGTGACTTTTATTTCATGTGTTTGGAAATGAAGGAGAATGAGGTTTGAACTGAGGCCTCCTTAAAGGCCTCCATGTCTCTATATTTTATTTCATAATCAAAACGATAGAAAATGATAATGTTGTCAGTGGAAACGTTTTAATGAATTTGTCATATTAATATCTGTGAATTCCAGCGTGTTGCCCTGTTCGCAAAAATACGAAATACCTTAATATGAATTTTTAAGTAAATCATTTAAAAGAGGAATTTATCATTTTAAGATAGTAATAACGTCCTATAAATAGCGTGAAAAATACTTTTATGCTTATTTTCGTTCATATTAACAGTATGTTTAATCTGGTACAGTGCATATAAAATACAGTACAGTATATAAATGGGAATATAATTTAAGTTAAGCGTTTAAAAAGCATTCATTTATATTAAATGCACGATGTATAATATTCAGTATGGATCACACTAAAATATGAATAAGTACTGGTTTCAGTTTTATTCATTTTCTCAATGAGGTTTTGAGCAGTTACTGTATTTTAACCATTGTTTCCACTCTTCCTAATTCACCACATCCAAGTCATAACAAATATCTATACTCCACTGGGGGTCCCTGAGATAAAATCTTATCGTGTGTGTGTGTGTGTGTGTGTGTGTGTGTGTGTGTGTGTGTGTGTTGGGGTAGGGGTCTTCATATGGAAATGTTTTGGATCCTCTCTCTATCGGCCTCATTGTAGCGGAGAAAGCACGACTGGTGTGTGGAGAAGTTAACAGGGTGGGTTGTCGCTGAGAAGATGTATTCCTCTGAAAAGCATTGAGATGCATGAGGCTGAGCTGACCAATAGGAAGAAGCTTCTGAGAAGCATCTTCAGCAGACCTGATTGTGTACAGTGAAGTTGCCCTCAGATGACCACAGACACGCAGAGAAAGGTTCCTGCAGCACACGTCCACTGAAGTTTAGACCTGCCGGGTTTGTAGGCCTATACCTGCAGAATTTGGACTTGTTGTATTTGACGCTTGTGGACATGACAGAGACAACTTTACTGTGAAACATCTCGAATTTATTTAACAAGGTAAGCTTCTTTTCCCAGCTGATGAAAAATCACTGCAGTGACCCATTGCATAGAAAACTGTGTTGGCTACGAGTTGATTATGGCTCAGTCGTTCTTATAATTATATACCTATATTATTCTTGGTTTAATTACTGGGCTGTAGAATTGAGATGGGGTATGTTTATTTCTTTTTCATTAACCTACTGTTAAATTCTATATTATTGCTATATTTTTCTTGGGAATGATAATTTCCTTTGAGCCTATTGCTCCAACAATTTCTCCTGCTGATGCCTTTTTGGAATGATTGCGGTAATTGCAAAGTCTATAAAAAGCTTCATTAATGTTGACCTCTGCTCTGGTCGACTGTTCTTTAATTAGTGTCATGACCCTGATTTGTATCTCTATCTACTAGCTGATTGGTAAACGGTTCCTAAAAAGCACACCATGTACCGGACAGTCATTTAAAAGGCGCTGCGTGTCTGGTGTGTGTCCTCTCAGCTGGAAATATTGCAAAATCGGCTGTCTAATGTAATTGCGGATCGTAGACGTCGTCGTGGAATAGATTTGTTCAATATTTGCCCAATATTTATTTCATCTGCAGCATTTTTTTAGGTGGGCTTTTAAATTTAAAATGCAAATGTTGGATATTTTTAACTCATGATAAGTTAAAAAAAAAAAAAAAAAAGAAACAATGTATTCATGAAATGATAAATAACATTTCTTGGAACCTTAATAATTAGTTTACAATCCATTGTTCTGTTTATTGTATTCTATATATCAACTTCTGATAGCTGCTCCATGTATTGAAATGGTTATCCAATTAAAATGACTTGATCTGTTATTAAAGTGAGATCACACAAGTTGAAATACTAAAAAAGGTTTTCTCGATTTAAAATAATTCATTCAGGTGTGGTCAACCTCTTTTAATGTCATGTTTCCTTTTTTAGATCTCTTGCATTAAACTTTTATAACTACCCCCCACTTCCTCTCCCACCCTCTCTTCTGTCTCTGAAGGATACTCAACCAACTCCATTAGAACCTTTGCTTGTCCTCCGAGCCTCATGTCGCTGTCCCTGTCCAGCATCCCTGTAGTGCTGAAGGACAAGAGCTACCAAGCCGGCATGCTGAAGGGCAGTCCTGCCCGAGGCTTCTACCCTGCCCCTCTCCCCGGCCCCCATCACTACATGGACTTCTTCCCGCGGACGCACAGCCTCCTCCACCCTCTCAAATCCCTCGGTCGTCTGGTGTCGGACACTCAGGCTTCCCTGCAGCTCAGCCTGCACGGCGGAACCCCTCCGTTCCTCGGCCAGGGCGGCCACCAAGCCTCGGTCCTGCACGAACACATGTTGGGCGCCTCCGGCTTCCCCTACCTGAGCCAGATGTTGCCCGGACACCCTCTATACTCCAAACCTGAGGAGCTGGCTGCCGTGGTGACGGAGCACGCCGCGGGTCCGCTGTCTTCGGACTTCAGCAGTCCGTCCAGTGAAAGGTCCTCCTGTGCATCTTCTTCATCCACCTCGCCGCCCAAGCAGACTTTATTTCGCTCCCAGGGCGCAGACGTGTCGCCAGAAAAAACGCGCACATCTTATAACTTCAGCGAGGATGATTTGTTCATGGTGCTGTACGGTTACTCCAGCAACCAGGAGGGCAGCGTGGGTCACGCTATATCAGGAGTGGCCCTGCCCGAAAACCAAGGTAAGAACTCTGCTTTCATGATGATTGGATATTTAGATGCTCATTTAGTTTCATACAATAATTGCACACTTTAAACTGAGACCTATTTTGGATTTATTTGTATCATATAAGCATCAATAAAAAATATCCAGAACGTCCAAAAATCACATGAATATTACCTCAATAATCTCTCCCCCAAGAAATGTAGAATACACATGAAATATTTTGCAATTTTCTTACGTGTTTTATTTCTTCTCAGTGTCTGACAGTCATATCCTCCCACTGGACAAAGAAGCTCTTGAACTTCCAGAAGGTAAGAAAACACAACTTTCTTTTCATATAGATTACCTTTAGTTCTGTTTTTGATATCATCATGGGACGACTGAAGCTTGACTCTGTTTTGACTCTGTGTTTTTTAGGGTTAACCCTCCTCCGGGCAACTTGGGGAAACGTCTCCCATTGTGGGGTTTTCACAGACAAAAGCAGCATTCCTAAAGCGACGCGCTTCGGACCTTTCCAAGGAAAACTGGTCAATACCAGCGAGATTAAAACATACGACGATAACACTCTGATGTGGGAGGTAATG